>NC_039506.1:23372869-23678932 GCF_003672135.1 Ooceraea biroi
GTCTCGCGCGTGCACGCTTCGCCGAGCGACGGGCGGCAGCAGTTAGGGTCGTTCACGACAAACCGCTCCTCGATAGCGACGGCGGCAGCTGCTACTCGTTCTCTCCCTCTCTCTTTCTCTTTCTCTGTCTCTCCACTCTTCTCCGCGTCCTCTTCTTCGCTCGCTCGCTCGCTCGCTCGCTCACTTGCTCACTTGCTCGCTTGCTCGCTTGTTTGCTTGCTCGTACGTTCATTCGTTCATTCGTTTATTCGTTCGTTCGTTCGTTCCTCCGCTCGCTCGCTCACTCGTTCGCTCACTTACATGCATGCCGGGTGAGAGGGGCCCCGACAAACACGCCAGAGGCCTCTCTTCGCCCTCGGTCCCATCGTCTTAACCGGACGAACGACGGACAAATAGACGGACGTGTTCGTTCAGCCGGTATTTCATTTTGCCTAATAAGATAGCGCGCGCGCGCGCGCCTGCGGACTGTCCGCTCTCCCGGCCCCTTTCCTCGTCAATCCTCTTGTCTACTTTTTCATCATATGCAGTGATCGACGCTCGACTCGCCCGTCAAGACTCACTGAACTCTCCATGTGCTCTGGAATCAGAAACGGAACGGTCAACACGCTTGCAACAAGTTTGTAATCTTACTGTGAAGATGCGTTGAGAACTCGCTTATTAATGCTCATGCTTTCGAGTGCCTCCATGATTTTGACGAATCTCGTCAAATTTCCTCTCGCTCCGAAGCAGTCGAGTTACTCCGCGGTGTTCCATGTCCTCGCGACGACGAGTTTCGGGAAAGCACGTGTTTCCGTAAATTTCTCGTTTCCCCGAGCGCTCACGCCATTCCTCGGAGGGAAAATAGCTTTTCCCCAAGCTGCTGAGAGAACCGCGCTCGTCAATGAAGTATTAAAAGTCGCGGCACGTAGTAAAAACGCTAGCGTACTATGGTATCTTTCATTGAAGCCACGATAAAGCTGCAACGATAAACGGGCAGCGTCCCATTGACGTTTCTACGCGCGACGCGAGAATCGTTTCTCCTCGCTGCTTGACAAGCATCTTTAACCTTTGCACTCTGCGTCCGCTCCGAAGGAATTTCCAATCCCTCGGTCACGTTTCTCCTTTCTATATTATAATTTAATGTCTGGATCAATAGTCCTGGAGTGGAAAATACAGAACAGCGATCCATGGTTCGCTTGCAGTTAAACGCGATTAGCGCCAGCTAATCGACGTTGTTGGAATCAGTCCGCATTGCTCTCGCTGACGTTTCCTTGGTAGTTATTCTGTCTGAAAATAGAGTGATAAAATTGCAGATAATGTGCCACCAGCGCTAATCGACGTTGACGTGACGGGAGCCACGGAGTACATACGGTTACGCGCACGTCGCCGAATTGCATCACGTCGCGTCATTCTTCCGGCGATAATTATATGAATCGCATAACTGGTTTCTTTTTCCGTACTACTCCTGGCAATCAGGTTTGCCGCCGTGTGCTCGAAGAGTCGATCGCCGCGAATTGTGAGAAACGCGTGCGATTATACAGGACGTGTTGGGATTCTCTAGTTTCACTTAACGTCCACGTGCTCGCGAGCAGCTTTTTACGCTATTTGTCCTGAGAATTTTTAGTGTCAATGTTCTAGGAAAAAATTCGACGTCAATTTGATAGATATTTTGCTCAAGTTGTCCGTTCGAGTTTCTGCAGAATACTCGATACATGCGCATTGGACAATCCTTCGACGTTCGGGAGACAGAGTTCCTGCGGAATAAATTACGACGCATTACGCACGCACGTTGAACTGCGTCGCCTCGGGAATAGCCGAGCGTCGAAAGTCGGCGAAGTTTTGGCGGGAAACCGTGTGTCAGGCCTCGGTAGGAACCGCGCTGTGCCAGTTTCGAGAATAGCACCACGCGCACGTGGTGAGAAAGCGCGCGGTGCCTAAGGTTTAGGAGCGAAGCCGGTTTCGCGGGATGTTTTACAGTCTCTTTTCTCCTTCTTTCCTCTTTTTTTCTTTATTCGCCTTCCTCAGCGTGCGTTGGCACTCCAACCGTCAGCATATTTATTATCACTGGCCTAGGTCAACTCGTATCGCGACCGCTTCCATACAGCACAGCTGTCGTCGTTCGATTCCCATGTAATTGAACCTTTCTGCGATCGCCCGATTATGGTGTGCGATACGTTTCTTCGGGACTTTCACGTCCATTGACATTTAGCGATATCGTCGAGATTTGATTCACGCCGCTCGTTCGAAACCTTCTAGAGAGTCCCAAGGATTAACGGTCGTTGGCAGAAACTTCTACGTTAAATCTTCTACGCGTCACAAATTTATCACGAATGCGACAGATACGGATTGATTTATTTTTCTCTCTCATCGCAATTTTAAGAGATTGTCGTGTTCTTAATTTCTTGAATTTTTATAGCAGATGTAATTTATAATACTATGAGTCTGATGGAAAGTGTATATGAATTAACTTGTTCCTTTACTTGGAGCTTCAGAAATTGTCTCGAGCCGTCAAGAGATATATTTGTAGCTAAGGAGCGATAATCTCCCTTTCTCAGTTTGCGCGAATATTTTTCAATTATTTAATGCGTCTGCTCTTTTCCAAGATGTCTGCGCTATTTCCGTCAGTGATCGAAACGTGCATACGCGATACATGGATATTGCACGAAATCAGTGGGTGGTCTTTGTCTCTTCTCAAACAATGGATTTCGCCGTTGACCTATGAATCGAACTCTGCTACGCTAAAAATTACTTAAGAATTACGCTTTGAATACACCATGCGCACTAAAATAAACGTGTGTATATATACATATATGCTATATCGGGAGCGTTTAGGCCGCCAACGTGGTCGTCGATGCCGGGCGCATTGTTTCTCACGCCTCGATTACGATGGCGATCTCGAGAGACAACAAAAATCATTTAGCGTTCTCTTTTCGCGCGCTTCGATTTTTCGTACCAAATATTCAGTATGTAAGAAATATTCTATTATCAATGTTAATACAATATTCAGCTGCGGAAAAAATATCTTTTCAGATCTTGAATAAAAACTGAAGCAGCTCTTCTTAAAAAACTGCTTTAGTTTAATTTACGAGTCATAATATATATATATAATTTATTACTTCAGCTTATTTATGAGTCATAATATAAATCAAGAATTTAATAGAGCATATTAATATCATTTGACGTCGCCAAGAGCCAATTTTAATTTTATGGCAGTTAAGCCATAAAATTTATGTTAGAATGGCTGTTAAGCTACAAATAGACACAAGTAAAAACAAGGAATAATTTTTAAATCCCAGAGATAAAATTGATAATAATCTTCAGGTATTGACGACGGTGAGGATATCGATTAGTATCGTTTAACGATAGTTCATTTGTTGAATGTAGCAAAGAAAGATCCGCCTCAGACGCTCCGAAGAACACATAGGTGAAAGATGATGACTCGTTAGCTTCGCAACATCCTATACGGTCCCGTACGGTATCTTTATAGTTTCTTGGTGAGATGTTTATCTCCGGTCAATCGATATGTGCTCCATTCTATTCTTACGTTTCATCACGTGTCACGACTCTAAATCCCATCGCGGCGATTCGCCGAGATTTCCTCAGCATCTACTCGCGGCCGACTTAATAAGCCGCGCGCTCGCCTGCGAGTCGCGCGTTTCGCGCGTTGCGCAATATCGCTGTCGGGCACAGTGATTTTAAATATTTGCCCCGTATCGCTGTGTGCGTACGCGCGCCTGCACGCACGTCAAGTTACGTACCTTCAAGCGTACGCGTGTGTGCATTATCTCGCGTCCTCGCGCGCGCAGGAGAAAGTTCATCGCTCAGGGGAAAACCGGACGATCGCTTACGACCGAAGTCGAAAATCGCGTGACCCGACTGTAAGGATCGAACGTACACCGTAACACCGTGTTGCAGCGACGTCGAGGAATGAATTCCATATTCGCTGTAATTTCCTCTGCTTTAGTTCCACTAATTGGACTTGATGAAGCGCTCGCAACGCGAATTGATTAAAATGTATTGGCAATATTTTCCTCGAGCGTATGGAGTTGCATTGCAATGCAAATATATAAGCAAATATGCTTATGTATTTGCTTATATATTTGCTAAATGGATTATAAGATTGGTTTATCATTGAGCTGAACCGTCCGATCGATATGGTACGGTTTGTCTGCGTTTAGAGCATTAAATCTCAATAATTTGTTGAAATTACGTTAACGTGCAGCATAATAACAGTCTTGAATAACAGTCTTGTTACATTAAATTCTGTGTCGGTACCTGAAAAGATATTCCTTAATGGGTATCTTTATCGGTTGATGTCAGCAACTACTTGGATTGACACGTTGTTCGACATGGCTCACTACCTTAGTTAGAAAACATGAGCTGCACCAGATGCGGTGCGCGTTATCGAGGAATCGTTTAATCGAAACCGCGAAACCGAAACTCACGCTTCCACCTTTGGCGTGACCCCTCTGACCCCGTATGTTCTTGTTTCAGGGTCAGCGCAATAACCCGCGGTGAGAGCGGTGAGAACGCGAAGAGAGGAGGCGAGCGCTGCTCGAGGACGAGCTTCTGAGCCTCCGTGAAGCCGGAGGGCTCCGGCAGGATGTGAACGTCGCGCCCGACCGTGACTTCGCCAACCGGCAAGAGGAGGAGAAGAAGGTGGAGGAAGAAGAGGAGGAGGCACTGGCCGTGACTTCATCGTCGTCGTCGTCGTCGTCGTCGCCGTCGCCGTCTGCGCCGCCGACGGAGACGCGATGAACGAGATCGAGTCGGCCGCGACATGGTCGGCCTGGTTCCTGGACGCGATCCGGAAGATTCGCAGTCAAAAGCAGCGGCCGAGCGTCGAGCGAATATGCCACGCGATACGGCAGCATCACAATTACCACGAGGAGGAAATTGCCGAGCACCTGGAAGTCGCCGTGAAGCGCGGCGATGTGCTCAAGATCTTCAACAAGGGCCAATCCTCGTACAAGGATCCGGGCGGACTGCAGTCTAAACCGTTGAAGGTTGCGAGATCTACCGACCTCAGCAAGGTTTTAAGCAAAGCCGTACGCGAGCTCGGTGAACGCGAGGGCTCGACCTTGAAGAATATCGAACGATACATCAGGCAAAGTCACACCGTTGAGGAAGAGGCCGAGGGTGATCTGAGGACTTCCCTCAGGCTGTCTGCTAAGCGTGCGGTCGATCGGGGTCTTGTACTTCAGGATGGCAGACTGTTCCGGCAGTCGGACAGACCGCCGTATCTCAAGAAACTCAGCGATGCCGCTCATGCGCCGCCAGAACCGCCCGCACCCAAGGTGAGTCACTTAAATCGCTCGTAAGTGGCGCGCCGACGATGACTCACTCCCTGGGAAGCGCATTTTGTGACCTGCCGGAATTATCGATGGAGATCGACTCGATTACGAGCCTCGAGTGGTCTCGCGTATACACACTATATACATATATATATATGTGTGTGTGTTTCTTCGATATTTCAGAGTAAACTAAAGCATAATATGTGGGCCCTTATCGGCCTATTTAGCGTAATTAATCGAGAATGCGTGAGTAACTAAGGAGTACCTCGCCGTCGTTTACGTTACGCGTCGCTTGCGCTACGTGCGAATGAGAACAAGTCTTTAAGTTGGAAAAATACTGCGCCAGAGGGTCACGCCGTGGTGCGCGCATTCGGACGAGGTTGAAAACCGTCGGTCGGTTGGAATAGAGGGCAAAGAGAGGTGGAAGGTCGAGATCGAGATTGAGATGACTTTTATCTCGGTCGGACTTCCGGTGATTCGTTTGTGTGTTATCATATTAATCTCCTAAACATTTGAATAATTGAAATATATTATAATCAATTGTTATAATCCAATTTAATCAAATGTTATAATCAAATTTGGAGAAACTTATCAATCTTTGTTTATGATGTGAAGGATTAAAATGGTCTATTCTCCCGCGCTTTTCTCCGTGACCCGCCTCGTCGTCACCTGATTACTGACTGCGAGAGCGATCGATCGTCCGCGCACCGTTTTATGAGTACGACCATTTTGAAAATTACATGGACAAGCCCCACCTCGACCTGGCAAAGCCTCGCGATAATTCGAATCTGCGGTGACCATAGAGAGATATCCATTACTTTAACTCGACTTGGGAGCTTTCTGGAAAGTAAAATCATTTACTTTCCACCGACTTAAACACACGCTGAAAATTAAAATTATTTAATTGAATATAATCAAAAGAGAAATTTCATTTAATATCTGTTTAGTAGTCCTCTGTCATTGTGTATTCTCATTATAATTTATTAAAGAAAATCATCTTAAAGAGATTTATTAAAGAAAATGTATCTTTGTCGAAGGGTATACTTTTGTTCCAACTTGTTTCCTAGCGCATTTCGTGCGACTTTGAGGCAGAATGGAATTAACGGACGACGTTGGCGCGTGAGGTATTCGCGGATGCACGCGTTAAAGGCGCGATGCGGCGAGCAGACCAATCGTGCAACAGGTCGCTGTTGGTGCGAGAAACGGAGTCTGATTGCCCGCATATCTTAGGCTTTCACTTTAGTTTACTTTAGCTTGCTTCACTAAATAAACAAAAACAATTATTAAATATATTTTGTATTATATTACATCTATCTTTTATCATATTATATATAATATTTGAATAAATTAAAAGGACGTAATTTCATGAACTTTTCGGTGAATTAAAATACTGATTTATTCAGAAATTACAAATTTTTAGTTTCCATCTTTGAAAAAAATTAGTAAATATTATAATTTATAGCACATTAACAAAAGTTTAAAATTTTTTTACTGTACGTCCATTAATATTATACGATTTAGTTATGAAACATTTTATATTATAGTTAGTTGCACAAACGATTTAAACATTTTTAAATCACTATAAATTTGGAAATGCTCGGATATTCTTAGATATATAAACTGTGCAGGATTAAAATGCGCAGAAATTTGCAAATGGTTTATAATTCCTAACGCGATCCTGCAATGGCAAAAAGAATATCCGTAAGAAAACGTTTGCTTGAGATTGTCATTACTGCATCGTTGGCGTTCTCACCCGCGCGTTTAATCAGATGCACCCCTTTGACACCGTGCATAAAAATACTGTGCCTGGTCGGTGTTTCTGCGTTACCGTGCCGAAAAGAATAATTATGCCATCGCGCCAGGACGCGCCTTTTGTATACGTGATACGTAACGGTAAATAACATCGAGTTACCAATTGATGCCACCGGTGACTCACGTCAGAGACTTATGCGTTTACTTCATCCTTAGTTCAGTGTGACTTTGATTTTGATCTTGACATGAAATCGTTGATTGGCATTATGTTCCTGTATTATTTTCTATCATTACTCTATTTTTAATACTATTTATGTATATTATATTATATTTATTTATGATTATGTATATTACATAGTGTATGAATTTATTTTAGTTATTAGTTATTTTGTATTATATTTTATATTTTGTTCTGTCATTATTTTATACGGATGCATTATTTTGCGAGGATGGGAAATACTTACTTGAATATTCCTGCTTGCAGTTGCCGGCGCCGTTACCGATATGCAGAGAATGTCTTGGAGCCACGGTGGCTAGCAATAATAACAACACTAAGCGCAATGAAAAGTTGAGCAAGTGCAGCATGTGCGGCGCAGCGCTGCATAATTCCTGTGCACCACCGGAGCTTTCAGTACTGGTAGATCGGGGGACAACATGGTCCTGCGACGACTGTTCGCCAGTTTGCGCTGGTTGTGAGTTACATCGAGAGTCGCAAAACTATCTCGTCAAGTGTTCCGGCTGCATAAAATGTTACCATCCCACCTGTCTTGATCCTGGCATTGACAAGAAAAATAAGTCACCCTGGAAGTGCCGGCATTGTCAAACAGCGCACACGCCAGTAGGCAAGGAAGACGGTAAACGGGGCAAAACAGTGGATGCGGTCTCATCCGATGACACGCCGACAAATGCTAGGAAGAGGCTCAGCAAGTTGCGCGAGAATCGAAAGTGAGTACAGTATTCGATAATGAATAGCTTGCCTTTAAATGTTTTATACATAGACATATAATAGACTCAGCATTCCGTATGCTTCTCTGTATTACAAATTGGATGCAGTAGAACGATGAAAGAGACAAAATATTGAAGAATCTGTGTCCTTACTGCGTGCGCATTTATCAAAGAGCCTGACAAAAAATGGTTGATAATTGGTTGTCAATAGACCACTGTGTAGCCAATCTGCGCAAAGAAGAACAAGATTGCCTCTATTTTGCCTTTCATTGTTAAGGACACGTGTATATACATGATCTTTCCAGGCTCTGGTACGACTGGTAACGAAAGAAATATAAAACGTCAATTAGTTTTTGGTTTTATTTCTTTTTTGTTATTCAAAATACACACTCCTTCTGCGTCAATATAACACCAGAAGCGATTCAAAAATTTTTCAAAGCAGTCATTGTCCTCTTTTCGAAATCGCCTTCGAAACCGCGGTCGAAACCTTTTGAATGTTCTGAATGACGTCACTTTCTTTTCATTGCCAAATGAGTTTCTTGAATAGTCAGAAGTCACACGGAGCCAAGTCAGGGGAATATGGGGGCGTTACAGCGAATATAGTGATTCCTTTCCTGGCTAAAAAATCGTGTGTAATCTTGGATTTGTGCGCCGGTGTATTATTATACAGAATTATGTGCATTATCGATCAAGATCCTTGTTTTCAGTATTCAGATCGAATTCGGAGAATCCTATTATACAACGATTCAGAACATTCAAATAATAATAAGCGTTCACCATTTGATCTTGCGGTATGAATTCCTTGTGGACGATTTCTTTCGAATCGAAGAAAACTATGAGCAATATCTTGATTCGGCTTTTCTGAGCTCACTTTGAATGGCTCGTATTGAAACAATTTTTTGTTTACGATATTTTCATAAAATCTGGCTCAATATCAGTTGTTCTTATGTCATTGCATGTCATTGCAGTACTCCACTCTGGTGTTTTTTGATCCTCCGTCAGTATGTGCGATACGAAGCGTGTATAGAGCTTCCATTTCGCAAAAATCAGTCGCACCAAAATCTGGATAGAATTTAAATGATATGCTTCCTTTCTGCGGTAATAGTGGAACTAACGTGCATTGTCGGTAACTCATTTCCAGGTCGCTGGTATCCAGAAAAAGCTTGGCGAATGCGTATTCCGGCAAGAAGAGCGGTACGGGAATGGCTCAGGTGGACAGCTGCTCGGACGGTAATGCGGGTGTTGTCTCCCCTCGTCAACCACCTTTGATTTCCTCTCCTTTACCACAACCCCCCACCCCACTCGCAGGCCAGGGTAGGCTACTCGAGGAAAAGAACGACAGGATCTCGAAGGAGAAGCAAAAGTTCTTTAGATTGAGCGCGTTTAACGCTGAACACAATAAATTGAAGCGGGTGGGGGGCGGTGATAAATCTAGGCCCTCGCGGAACATTAGCGCTAGGTCGACCCGAGGCAACACCGTCAATCCGAAGAAAGTCGGAACGTCTCGAGTGTCTAGCAGCAGTAGCAGCAGCAGCAGCGAGGCCGGTAACAGCAGTGAAAGTTCGGAGGGCAGCGATAGTAATGACGAGGATGACGATGAGGACGACGAGGAGGGCAATAGCTCGAGCGAGAGCAGTAATGACTCGTCGTCGGACGAAGCCCAGGACGGTAAAATCGAGTCTCCCAAGGTGAAGGCACCGTTCGCTTGCGACCTCAACGAAGACAAGCCGTGGGGCTTTGCCGCTGCCGCCGCCAAGTTGAACGTAGAGTCACCATTCTTCAGTAGTATCACGAGCACATTTGGCGCGCCTTTACCTAAGCTCGACGTGCGCGATACGCCAACCTTTGACTTGCCTTTGCAGCAGCCCGCCGTCGCCAACTCGTTGGACGGTAAAAAGAAAGACAAATTAGAGCGCAATTCGCAGCCAAGCACGGGCTTCACGAGCGCGGATAATAAAGTTAAGCCCGGAAGTGGCCAGTTGAGGAGTCTCTTCGACGGTTTGAGCCACTTTTTTTCAGCACCCACAAATAGCAGGGCGAGATTAGCCGGCGTGCCGGCGCCGAATTACGCGCCGGATCGTAGGAAAAGGCCTAACACGGAAGACACCGCTAAAACAAACAAAGTTCCGAGAGGAACGCAGAGAAACAAGCCGGACAGCTCACCAAGTACGAGTAAACTCAAGGAACGAAAAAAGACTGAAGTTACCGTTGAGACATCGAGGGTACCGAAACCCGGTATCTTTGTACCTTCGGACGAGAGCGCGTTTAGCTCGTTTAACGAAAAATTGCCGAAAATGACGCCCTCGAACCTGGTGAAAACCGCGGTGAACAGTAAGAGGCACGAGCACGAGAGGAGAAAATTGTTGAGGGACGCACCGTCGCTCGTAAAGTGCGCTAGTGCTGATCTACCGTCACCATCGTCATTGTCGCCGTCGTCGTCGAGACACGAGCAACAACATCAGCATCACTCGCGAAAGAAGCAGGCTGCGGACTCGAACGTGCAGATGCGCCACCCTGTGCCCGCCATTGCGAAATCCTCCGGCCTCGGCTCCGATTCCGTCAAATCAAATCCCAGTCCAAAATCCAATCCACGAGCCTGTACTAGCGCCACCACCACCAACACCACCACGACACCCCGCGCGACACCCTGCTCCACCAGGAAGGGTAAGAGTCTACCCCACCCGTTCACAAGTCCCTAACCTCGACGATGCACCCAACAAAAAAAAGTCGCAATGAAGACTTCCTTCTAATCTAATCCTCGCTCACGACCACGTGGATGTGTTGGCGGTGTGGTGTGGTATGATGTGTGGTACACGTGCGTCTGACGACCATAACAGTTCTTTCAAGATAACATGATTGTTTCGCTGAACGATACACGGACGATACGATATGGTAACGAAAGTTGTCGAGATTTAAAAAATGAAACTATTTATTTCGGATGATTTGAAAGAAATGATTATGATCGTCGTAACGACGAGTACAATCGCGAACAATCAGGTTCCTTGACAGGACATTTATCTGCTACATAGTGTAAAACCAATGGTAATATGTTGTCGATGTGTTTATTTTAGAAGAAGAGATATCGTCTCGTAGAGAGAGACAGAAGATACGATGACAGTTCAGAGATTACTTGCGCATTTATTTACAGCATATTACGTGATTCATTTTCATTTGTTTTACACTGTGCATACTACAATGGTTATTGCATGTTGTTAATTATGTCATTACTTGGCTCTGGCATTTTTTTCCTTTAACCCATGCTACATACATTTGGAGATGGCTGCTAATACCGAGAAATCGAAATAGTTTTGGAGGAAGACGGTCCTTATGCGCGAAAGCCTTCATCCTGCATTTATTATTTTAGATTTAATCACATTTCATTTTTCTTACGAAGGAACTTGTACAGGACACGCATCATTATACAGGATAACAGAGTCGCATCTGTAAACGCACATATAACATTTGCATAATTTTCATCTTTCATCGTATGTTTGAATTATATTTCATTTCCGACCAATTGACTGATTTACATTACAGAGGTTACACAAGTTTCGAAACACAACAAGTTAACAAGTTCTCTTGCAATTTGCGGGATAACTCGCAAAGATGCATTTCAGGCAATTATATCGAAATGGTAAAGTTCCATTTTCGAACTAAAAAGTTAACGATCGAATATTACTCGATTCAGATATTACTTGCAAAATGGAATGTGCATACTTACATATATTGCGTAACACTGAATCAATATCAAATACTTCAGATTGATTCGTTTCCTGCTACTCCCGACCCTGTACAAAGCGAGACAACCAGTTTCCAGGCACTGAAGAAACACGGCATTGGGTGGCTTATCTCACTCAGCCGCCCTCCTGTTACCATTCACACTGGAGCCTACCTGCTGCTGCTGACACTTAGCAGGCACTGTTGTATACCACCGCCCCTTCACCCCTTCACGAAAGAAAACAAAAAAGAGCAAGAGAAGTCTTTGCCGTCGAAGAGCCAACTTTGATACTCTGCCAACACATCCCACAAACCTAACCCACAGCTTTGCTTTTCAATACTACTCACATTATATTAACAGCAATCGGATTGTTATCGCATTCCTTTTGCTATTTTCTCCCCATGCCATGCCGTTCGATTAATTTTGCTTAATATGGTTTATATCTGTTTGACCAGTTCGATTCCTTCCAACAGAACATGATTAATTTTCCATTATTTTGATAACTTTTTTTATGCAAGTCACTGATAATATTACAGTAAAATTATCCTTGTCTTTACAGAATTTGTGTGTGTTTCACATTTAAAGAGATTGCAATAGAGAGATATCAATGTAATTTTTTATCTCCGTATTTTATGTGATATCGACATTGATACATTAATATAACTGGAAATGTAACGTCATTATTTTCGAGGTAAACGCTCACGTGGCGAAACGTTTCGAAATGTGTGAGAGTGAAAAATTTTTAATGATGCTAAAACTCACGGCAAGTTATTCCTGACATTCTCTCATTTACGAGTTCGCCCGTTAAATTTCTTTTACACATGGTTTTTCCTATGTTGTATCATACAAGTTGCAGTTGTAGGTAGCAGCGTCTCGTACGTAAAAACATAATTAATTGCATCAGTGATGAAAATACGCAAAATTTACTTCGTTTATATACAAGTATGACAAGAACGAACTTAAACGTAAACTTGAAGAACGAACAGAAGTTTTAATACGTACAAATGGATTGGATTCGGTTAGCGCTCATGAACGGTTTCTTTTGTTTCTTTCCTTACAGAAGAGCCAATTGTGCCGCAAACTTTGCCACCAGGAGTTACACAAAGGGACGTGGATACTTTCAAGGAGGCACGTGAGAGAGCACTGCGGTTGACGGTTAATAGCGATGAGGATGAGCAGAGCACCAGCGCGCCTAATGGCAGCGCACCGCGGAACCCCGCAGCTATAGTGTTCGGCCGTTACGAGGTGGAGACCTGGTACTCGAGTCCGTTTCCTCAAGAATACGCCCGACTACCGAAACTGTTCTTCTGTGAATTCTGTCTGAAGTACACGAAGAGCCGAGCCGTGCTCGACAGGCACATGGACAAGTGCCAGTGGAGGCATCCACCTGCCACCGAGATCTACAGGTGCAACGGGTTGTCGGTATTCGAGGTACGTGTTGTGTAATATTTAATATACTTGCTTTTTCTTTAAACTTCTTTTTATATAAACTGATGTAAACATTTCGATGTTACAGATCGATGGTAACGTCAATAAGATCTACTGTCAGAATCTGTGTCTACTAGCTAAATTATTTTTGGATCACAAGACTCTCTACTACGACGTTGAGCCGTTCCTTTTCTACGCGGTGACCAAGAACGACAACTACGGTTGCCATCTGATCGGCTATTTCAGCAAGGAAAAACATTGTCCGGCTCAGCGGTATAACGTATCTTGCATCATGACACTGCCGCAATATCAGCGGCAAGGCTTTGGTAGGTTTCTCATCGAGTTCAGTTACTTGTTGTCCAAAGTCGAGGGTATCCCAGGAACACCGGAGAAACCGCTCTCGGATCTTGGCCGAGTGTCGTATCATTCCTTTTGGAAGAGCGTGGTGCTCGAGTATCTAGATGCGCATCGAGACGCCACTGACATCAAACTAAGCGATATTACAGAGAAGACTGGCGTGTCGGCGCACGACATTGCCACTGCGATGCAACTGCTCGGGTTCATCAGGTCGGTTCACTTGCCAGGCGAGGGTAATCCTAACAAAGTGGCTGTGGTAGTTGATTGGAGCAAGGTAGAGGCTCACATGGCGAAAGTGCGAAGGAGCTCTCGCATCAAGGTGGATCCCGACAGCCTCAGATGGATACCATTGCTCACGCAGATTCCTAACCCGTATCAGGGTTCCGAGGAGTGTGGCGATACGGGCTCAGAAGCGTCGCCCACAGTGGAGCCGAAGCCTGTGCCGGCGGTCGTTGAAAAGATACAGAGAGTGAAGATAAAGAAGAAGCCGAGGGGAAGAAGAATAGGTCAGAGGAGATCGGTGCCTTTGAAGCCGAAAACTCCGCAAAGGACTGCGGTTTCTCACAAGGATACGTCCAAAGAGGAGAAGGATACTAAAGACACGAGGGAGAGCAGAACGATGAAAGAAACGAGAGAATCTACGAGGGAGAGCCGTCATACGGAGAACACGGACAACCGGAAAGACGCGGAAGCGGAATCTAAGAACGTGAATCCTACGCCGAGAAACTCTCGTACTGTAACAGCATCAGCAAAAAACGTGACTCCAGCGACTATTCCGCCAAGAGCGGTGCAAATGACGATGTCGAGGAGAAGGATCAGGCCACCCAAAACGCTTATATCGGAATCGGTTATCACGCCTCTGAGAAAACGCAAACATTCCGAGAAGACTGAAATTGAGGAGGAAAGGACCGAGGTCAACAGTAGGAAGAGGACACGGGAATCTCTGAGGGAGAAGGAGAAAGAGAAAGAACGAGAACGAGAGCGGGAAACGGAGCGGGAACGCGAGAGAGACAAGGAGAGAACAAAGGAGAGGGATAGCAAAGTGAGAGAGAAAGAATCTCTGAAAGAAACGTCAGTGGAGACTAGAAAGACGCCACCAAAGTCAGATTCATCGCCATCTCCGCCAAAACCGGCGAAGAAGCAGTGCAAAATAGACGATATTCTGTTCAAGGTTACCAACAGGCAAACCAAGTACTTGCAGGCAAAGGAGAAGAGAGGGTCAGAAGAAACGACGCATTACAACGGTAAGGAGGAGACGCGTGATGTTAAAAACTCCACGCTTTCGAGAAGGGGCAGAAGCAAAGTGACAGCGGACGCTTTGAAGATGCCGCAACTCACGCCAGAATCTCCCAGCACGAAAAATAGAGCCGAGAGTCCTGTGATACCACCTCCGTCATTGTCTCCACCGCCCGAGTCTGTGAAGAACTCTCCCGTACGAAGCAAGCAGTCGTCTGTGCCGGAATCACCGCTCGCGAATCACTCGAGTAACGGGGATAACAAGAGCGAAAGCACGGAGGACAATGGACTGCCCGTTCCTACAGAGTCTGAAGTGGTGTCCGCGAGTTCCGGCGAGTACGAAGGTGGTGACGAAGACGAGGGGGAAGAGGAGGAGATAGCCGCACCGACGCCTAAAACCGTGACGCAGTTAGCCTCGCCTAGCACTGAGAATCACGCGAAAGAAGTGTGCGAGAACGAAAAGGTGGATAGCAAGTTGCAGGAAAGAGACAGCGACGAAAATTCGTCGCAGAAGCCGGAAGTGGATCCACCATCAGCAGTTGGCGATGATCAGACTGAAACTTTAAACGAATGTGATAAGGACTCCGAGACTGACAAGCCCGTCTGCAGTCCGGAGACATCGAAATCAGTACCTGAACAAGTTGCTTCACCAAAAGAGGAGATAGTCGAGAAATCGGAGAACGCTATGCCCAAGAAAGATAGCCGTAATAGCCCGCCCAAAGAGGAGCTCGTCTGTGAAACGTCAAAGGACACGAAGATCGATTTATCACGACCGAAAATGGAAGCTTCCCCCGCGGCAGTCACGGAGAAGAAGGAAATATGCACACTCGCCAATACGGTGGTGATGACGGAAGCCGAGCCGCTTACGCCACAGGAAAAGACGTTACCCACCGTGGAGCATCAGGATACGACCTTGCAACTACAAAGTCAGACGGAGGAGCTGAAGCAACACTCGCCCGAGAGCGGCAAGACGACACCGCATCTAGAGAATCCGGGCTCGGTGAAGAGAACACCACCGTCGCAACCGGATCTGCCGTCGATGGGCGTGTATACACCCGATTCGACAACTAATTCCGTGCACTCGTTGCATTACGGGCAGTGTGATCTAGATGTCAGTCAACTTGGTCTAGAATCTCCCACATCCATAGCTAGCGATCTAGCGTCGCAAAACAGCGTGGAGAGGCCACCCAGCGCTTTGCCGTCTATCCCGCCGCCTGTCAGTAGCGTACCAATTTCGGTTGCCATGCAGATCACGACACCTCCTGCAACATCCTCCGTTCCGGTGAACATGCCGCCGCAAGTGCAGTACGCCGATTGCTCGATGCCGCAACACACGCCGCCGACGCATCATCCGGGCATGCATTCGATGCATCAACCGCACACGCCGCAGTCTCTCCAGCAGCCGCGCACTCCGCAGTCTCACACTCCACAAAGCATACCGACTCAGAGCCCGCAGCCGTTGCCACAAAGTCACACGCCGCAACCGTTGCCGCAGTCTCACACGCCGCAAAGTATACCGACTCAAAGCCCGCAACCGCTTCCACAGAGTCATACGCCGCAACCCTTGCCCCAGTCGCACACGCCGCAACCGATGCAACTGTCACTGGCGCAAAGCCAGAGCATGGCACATAGTCAGTCTCAGCAGACACCATCGCAGCAACAGCAACAATCTGCGCATCAGCAGCAGCAGCAGCAACAACCGCAACAGTCGCAGTCGCATAGCAAGAGAGCCAGCGGTTCACAAACCACCCATAGATCCAGGTCGACGCAGCAGAGCAGTAGGTCGCACCGAGCTACTCCGCCGACGTCTCACAGTACGCAAGCGGCCTCTCAGCATAGCTCCGCGAGCAGTCACAGCAGTAGCAGTAGCAGCAGCAGCAGCACTGTGGCACACACGACGCATGTTGCGGTGCCGCCACAGTATCAGCAATCACCGTCTATGAGCGTTCCGTCTGCAGTGCACCCGCACTCGCATACTCCACACGCCGCACACTCGCATAACATGGCGGTGATCTCGCAAAGCAATTATATGGCGGTGGCGGCGGGCTCGCAGGGCTTCCCTGCGCAGAACACGTACGTAATTCAGCATCGCGGCGGCCGTTCTGGCGCGCCGACGCCCTGCACCACCGCCACCAATTTCTACATACAAACGAACGCGATGCACTCGCATACTCCGGCGCCGACACCGCTCTCCGCTTCGAGTGGCGGTCATCAAACGACGAATTCCTGCAGTCTAGCCAAGTTACAGCAGTTGACCAACGGCTTGGAGATGATACCGCCTACACCGTCACCAGCGATGAACCTCACCCCTCCGCCGCCCATTCCGCACACCATGACGCCGCCGCAGACCTCGAGACAGCTGCCGACACCACCTCAGGTACCGCTCTACACGAAGAACTACTACAACGTTAATACTGTTTCTCCTGGTACGCCCGGACCGCCCAGCCGGTCTACCTCCAGATCATCCGCGAATGCGGCCAATATGACCTCGCTCACGCAGCCCTATCCCAGCGAGAGTCTCTATCGACAAACTCTGGATCCGGGCGGAACCTGTCCGCAAATGCAGAGCGCCGCGAGTCGCGTTAGCCCTAACGTCGCCCTCAACACGAATCTCATGGCAGCCGCCCAGTACGGCTACCGAGTAGCGCAGCCGGCCACCGGTTACATGAATCAAGCGGCACAGCTCGGCGGTTTCATGAATCAGGCGAGCCAGTTGCCGGTTGGCGTGGTCAACATGCCGGCGCCGTATCCGCAGGATCCGCATCAGCAGAATCCAGCAGCCGTCTATACTACGTACCACGGCTACATCAACGGCAGCCTCATGCAACCGCTCAACAGCACCATGAGGCCGCGCTAATCGCCGTGACATGCCCCAAGCTTGGGCGAACAAGCGCACCTCCCCGCGCGACAAGTTAACGCTCTCTTCTATACGACCGCCGGCGGCGATCCATCCCTCGACTTTCCGTCACGCGGCCGCAAACTTCCTCGACCATTCGTTGCTTCCGCCAGCTCCGCCGAACCGTTCGCGCATCAGGCCCGCTCGCGAAGATAATTCTCTCTCTCTCTCATTTCAGTCAATGAAGATTTCAAAACGGCGATGCTCGCAATGACGCATCACGACGCGTCGATGATTTGGCGCAGCGATCCTCGAGAAAACGAAATATGGCATAGTAGCGTTCCGGTAGGACTCGCGTTTAGCGATCACGATCCATGATGATGCGCGAATGCATTTTAGCCCTTCTCCCAATTTATTCGGGCAGAAAATGGTTTTAAATGCAATTGCACGCTGATATATTTACATTTCAGACCTATTATCATACAGATATGGATTTTGTCCAACACTGTCTTAACTGCACACTCACTTTCGGAGAATGAACAAGAAATACGAGAAAGTAATTGATGTCTTGTACCTTCGCTACCTTAGTGGAAGTACGGTCATTTCTCTTCGTGTTCGAGGAAGGCTCGTATTAAGCGGATTCTTAACTTGTCGACAAAGATTGCACACAAGGTACAATTTAATCGTAGTTATTGATCGGTCACTTTTCGGAGGCATGGGTTCGCGAACTTGTGCATTTAAAATAATCGAAAGAAAACAGAAGATAAAATAAAAGCTATCTTGAATGGATTAATTTCGATCAAGGTACCGCCCTTCCCTCCTCTCCAAACAAAAGAAAACAAGATGGAAAAAAAAAGAAAAAAAGATGCGGATACCTATTTTTAGTAGGGCATTCCTTCGCGAGACCGCAACGATGTTACGTTTTGTGTATTTATATACATATATATAAATACATATAAATATATTTACGAATAATATTCTGTTTGATATTATCGATTGTTGAACATTGTTGTTTAAGTTTTCTTCGAGGCAGGCTGTACTTTACTGTATCATAATAAAAAGAATTACGCGTATATTGCTATGATAAGTAATTGTATTATTCATTGTATTATTACGGAAATCAATTAATTGTCGCCGGCATCGTCTCATCGGCATAAAATCGTCAGTCTCGATCGTCAGCGTCATTGTTTATATGGCTTTTATCAATTGTTATAATTATCATTAATTAATTAATTAATCACTACTGCTATTACAACTGATGAAGAAAACAGCGCGCGCGAAATATCTGCACACGTACGCATACACACATAATCACACACATAATCAATCACACATTAATTATATTTTAATTGTCGATATTCCGTATCGTTCGCTATCCATTATCATATGTTTTTATTATTTAGTGTTGCGAGAGGGTAGCTCTAGTTTCGGAAAGAATAACGGAGCGCGCAATCAGGCTCTTCCACGAAGCGTCGCGGGAACTTGTACTGAAAATTATTTTTTGTATCAAAATCGCAAGGAGAGGCAGCGTGCACATCCTTCGACTTTCTTTCGCGAGATGGGGGAAACGGGAACGTAATTAATGGGCGTACATACTCGCGTTACTGTCGTGGATATATATATATCTTGAGCTGCGTAACTTCTCTCTCTGTCTCTCGTTGGGCGACGCTTCGCGGAACGGTCGTAACTAAACAAAAAAAAATATATATTTATGGTACGAACGTTACGAGTTTAATTTTTTCAGACGAGTAAACGAGGAGCGAAAGATAATGGCGGATCGCCTAGTTTAGGGTAATAGAACGATAAGATAATTATTAGTGTATAAAAATACATCAATATTTATTGTACATAGATCTAAAAGAACTACTAACAAATAAAAAAGAAATCAAAAATATCTGACACTTGGATTATTTCCACATTTTCACCTGATCTGCAGACGTTGCTGCGCATGCAGCGTCGCTTTCTTGCCCGAACTCGTACTCGCTACTTCATCCTGGATTCGAAAATGTGATTAGCTTTATCTTTGGAGCAGGATTAAATCCATGTTTCACGTGACGCATGTTAAAAACCATCTTAATGCAAATTGCTTATTTTAGAGAGGACACTGACTTGTGCGTTCAATTCCTTGATTACCTCGACCGCACGGATAAACGCTTTCTTTTCCGTTTTCTCTCCTGCCGTCGTTTCTTCTCCGCGTTAGCGAGGTCCACGTACTTCTTCCTCTGTTCGGGAGTCATCCGGGACCACAATTTGCCTGCAACTCGTGCTATCACGGTGACATGCTCGTTCGGTTTCTTGCTGCGCAATCGTAGGAAGAAGATGATGAACGGATTTGTCGCCCGAGAATGGACATCACGCCTGTCCAAGTCGCGTGAATTTTGGCTGGCCGTTTTGCCATTTCCGCTCGCGGACCGTCTACCTTTTCCGGTATCTGCGCTACGTGAAAGGCAAAACTGCAAAGTACGCTTTTGCGTGTTTCATTGATCGTGCGTCTCCTGCAGCTAACAACGAGAAATTTTCAACAAATCAACATGAATTGCCATAAAAATTTTATAATGAAATTTCGTCAATAAAACATTTTCTCTGCATTAATGTAAGCTGCAAGAAAGTTAAAAACTTCATTTCCAACATAATTCAAGGTAACGGACGTAACAAGCAAGTCTGTTACATCATCGGCCGAAGATAAATCAAGAACATAGAATTCAATTACGATCTTTTTACTGAATAAAAGTTGCCTTACCTGCCGGGAACTTCCTTTTTCCGGTCTATCTGAGTCTTAGAATGTCCCGCAGAATTTGAGTTTCCCATTTTAACTATATACTGCAGTTTAGACTAAGAAAGTATCATAGTCTTGATAATATTACTTGCAATTTGTGATTCTTATTGGCCACCGCCGGTGATATTGTCCGAGGACAGTTGTCACGTTGACGTTTATACCACGAGAGACCGTCCCTTGTTTTTTCAAAAGACAAGCACGATTTCGATACTTAATATGATTACAATTATAATAATTACAATTGGAATACATGCAATTATGATTAAAATAAATATAATATAATTAGCATATTAAAATCATATAAATATAAATAGTATATGCATATTAATTTTGTATTAATTCTACCAAACTTTATATTAATTCTTAATACAAAAATAAAAAATATAAAAAATTTATAAAATAGAATTATATATTATATATATTACTCGTGATTTTAATTTTACAAATTACTGACAAGTTTGTACATGTGTGTATGAAGGATAGCACGATAGAAACTCGAATCTTACAAAATTATGTTTACTAAGAAGCCAGTGCAAATACAAAATTTCTAATATTTTATTCACGCCTTAGTTTAGAAATATATCACATAATTTTAATCCTACATTATATCATAATTCTCCGCCGGCCTGCGCAGCTTTCTTCGGTTTCTTTTTGCTCGATTTATTGGGACAGTAGCAGGCGTTCTTCTGAGCGTCAAGGAAACTCTTGCAGCCCAGCGCGGTTGTTCCGGTAAAAAGCACTTTCGCCGCAGCTTTACACGTGTTAACGACCGTGAGGCCGGTCGTCTGATACGTCTCGCAATATTTGTACAAGCATCTTTTAAACTCCAGGTCACACTTTTCCTTGTCGGTGTTGCACGTGTCGTAGCAGATATCGTGAAGGTCGCAGCACTTTGTCATCTCGGCCAATGGAAGATACTCTTGATTGATCTATAAATATTTGTCAATTGTACATTTTATTGTAAGACAACATAAATCAAAACCGCCTGTTAAACAATCATTGCACAATTTCGTACATATTTTTATTGTAAAGCTCAAATGTGCCTAATTTGCTTATCAAAGATTTATCTACTGTTTTTAAAGACATACCCACCTCGATTCCAAGAGAACCGCATCCGTTACTCTGCGGCTTGTGATTCCGATCTGGCTTCGGCGCGGATCCTGAAAAATTTAAATATCGCGCTACTAACAGCTCGGCCAATCACAACGTACCGTGTCAACTCTACTATCGTCAGTTTCACGTGCATCAATTTACGAGAAAATAAACACAAACGTAATTTACCCGCAAGATCTTTGCCTCCGACAAAATATAAATGGATGAAAAATAGAAGGAGGAACGAAAGATTACGAAAGTGCAGAAAGTGCAATGAAAACAACAAGAGCGTCGGCCAATGGCGGCGCGCAGAGATAACGTATCTCGAGCCGATAACGTAAATCGCACGCACCGTCCGGGCACCGGAAGACGCAGTTCTCCTCCACAGCGGCGTCGAACACCTCGTGTATGTCCTTGATCTTCCACGCGACGGTTATGGCGTTGGCGAAGAGATCCTGGAAGACTGATTCCGCCGCCAGCACGGCGTCCCGCAGATTTGACAGCAGCCCGGCGCCGTAGCCGGACCAGGCGTACGCCAGGAACGTCAACGCGTAGATCAGAATCTTACGATAACGAGACAGATCCATACCTCGCGCTGCGCTCGGTGATCCGGTTTGAAGAGTGCGGAAGCAGCACGGCCTGCGGGCTTCCGTGGCACTGAGGGTATTTTTAGGTGTACACGCGTCAGCTCACCGTTGTACTTGTCATCATAGGTGTATGATACGCGCGGTGCTCGGATCGGTAAATGACGTGGCCTACAGTGAGGGCTGAGTTGTCCCTTTAACCTGCGCTGTCCCGTGATAAGTTAGTACCTTAAAACGAATTTCTGGAAGATGGATATTTATGTAAAATGCATTAGAAAGAAGGAAACGGAAAAAGTGCAGAAAGTGCAGTTGTTGGTGTTATATTAATTACAATTGGGCTGTTATTTGGTCTCTTATTTGCGTTGCGTTACTTACCAGTTTTCTTTTCTTTGCCCTTCCGTTTGAAAACCAAGTAGATATTTATTTAGAACGTGCCGGAAGGATCGAGGGAAAGACGAGAAATTTGCAAGAGCGCGGCTCGAATGGACGATTCTGTTTTTTTGCCGCGTCATGTTGCACATGACACGTCATTTAATTCATCATCTAATTAGCGGCCAAGTAGTTCTGTTTAAACAGGTGTAACAGAAAAATAAATGCAGTAAAATAAACTTGATACAAATTTTAATGCAGCATTTTTATTGTGGACACAATATTTTATCTATGAACACAGATTTGTCATAATTATTGCTAATGTTAGACAGCTGCTTGATCTTCTATGTATCATGCCTTGCTTTTACAAACCGCATAAAGTGAATTCAACGGAAAAATTAAGTCCCACTGCTACGTCAAAAGAATTTCATCGCTATAAAAATCCGTGAAACTACGCTAAGTCTTCGTCAACATTTTGTTTGCTAAATTGCACTAAAAAAATACAAAAATGTGGAAATAGAATAGGAATCACGAAAGTGTTCTTAGAAAAACTGTTTCACGTTTGTAAAATATATAAATTTACGCGACGTTAGCGTAATAATGTTATTCCGTTAAATTAAAGTACATTATACTGTATTACGACGAATACATTATCTATCCATCATCACAGGGCACTCCGCTGATAAAGGTTCAAAATTTTTTTATAAGCTCGCCGCTCTGGTGCAATTTCTTCACATCGGTGCCACCTCCTAGGCACGCTCCATTGACGAATACCCTGGGCACCGTCCTGGCGCCTGTCATTTCACCCAACACATCCTGTATGTCTTGCGCGTCTTCTCTGTCATCCAATTCTATCGCTGTGTATGTCTTCTTCAACGAATCAAACACCTGCGTGAAGAGAATTTAATTCATACAACATAGCATTCTTGCCATTATATCTAAAAGTCATTCAAAATTCCAAAACCATTGTACAAGGATCAATTTTTGATTTTGTAGTTTGACAGAAAAAATTCTAATGCTACTTAAATCGATCCTATAAATTATCAAAAGCGTGAAACTGAACAATTCGTGTACCTCCTTGGCCATTTTGCAGTATGGACAGTAAGTTTTGGAGAATATAACGACTGAATCCTTGGCGATGAGTTCATTGACGAGATCTCGTGTCGACGGCATGATGGTTCTTTTTGTACTGGAAACTGAACCCATTCTATTGAGCTAAAGGGATCATTCGTTCAATTATGCCTCAATGCTTTATTCTAGTGCGTTCACGTTAATCACTGTTCGATTAGCACTCTTCCGACAGTACAAGAGCATGCAACATTATTTTATGAAATGTTTGAATAAATATTTAAGTATTCGAATGTGTCATTCTTTCGTGCGATTTTTTTCTGTGAAAGTTAATTGGAGATAAGAAAGTTTTGTATCCGACTTTTATTACATGAATGTTTCTCCTAATTTTGCATCACAGGTAGAAAAGAAATATCGTATTTCGCTGTCAGTTTGCTTATCTGCATTGTTGACACGAATAGATTGAGACAATTGAATCTTAATTTTTAAATCCTTAAAAATCATAATTTAGACGTTACAAAGCCATTCAAAAAGGAAAATATAAAGATAACACTAAATTGATAACTCGATTCTTGATAGTAGTTCTCTAAAAAAGAAGGGTTGTAATAGGTTAATTATATTCGGACTTTCTTTGTTATCAGACTTGAATTTTTCTCATTATTGCTTTTATATTATATTGGACAAACAAAGTGTTTGACAGATAAAAGAGGCATTTTGATAAGATAAAATATTAATCTGTTTACGTAGAACGCAGATAGTTATGGTATGTGGGCAAATACCAGAGAGAAAGAGAGAGACAGGGAGAGAGAAAATTTTATATTCGATCCATTCTTACCGATTTAACCGTGAATATGTCGTCTATAAATTGTCAATCGAGAAATCGATGAAACAGAAATAGTATCATAAACGAGACGCGAACCGATGCAAACTGGTCACAACTGGAGCGATCAATGGTCAATTGGTCACTGCTCCGAAAGATACTAGAGTCTAGAAACAGAATTGCCCAAGAACACAGTAAATTATAGATTGGTTTTGGCATATTAGTTTGTATCTCAACCTTGGATTATAAAATTATTAGAAAGATATCAAGAGCATGTTTAACGTTAATCCGGTTTAGAACAACCATTGTGTTCTAACTATTGTGTTATATGCCATATAAACAGTACCGATTATTGCACCAGTTGTAATAATGCTAAGCTAAATATCAGCCGGATAATTGTAAAAAATAGAGACCTTCCTTTTAGTTTGATGTTCTTGACCTTTTACAATTCATGTAGACGTAATTTTGAAATCTGTAGCACAATAAATCGTGCACATAAATCTGTTTATATTGTCGGTACAAATCTACAGTTACCTTCGGTGCAAACACAATTGATCGATAATATCAAAACTCTGCAATTATCCCCGAGATTTTCGGGAGGGGCTCCGAAGGGGCCAATTTACCCACAGCTGTCCGCTTTACACATAGACATAGTAAGAATAGACCGAGCGTGTTCTCAACTTGGCAGTGAATCACAAATAGAAAAAGAGAGAAAGCAGGCGAAGGATTGCTCTCTCTCTCTAAGGAAAGAAGAGTGGGGGTAAGAGCGGAGAGTGGGGAAGACGCGAACAAAGAGAGAAAGAGATCCTCCACCTACTTTCCGTCCTTTTCTAGCTGTGCTTCACGTTTTGCGCTTCACGCTCGGTCTATTCTTACTATGTCTATGGCTTTACGGTACTCGTTCGTGATTCAAGTCACTGATTACGAAGACGAGGAAGTGTTGGTAATGCAGAAGGTACGAAACTGTGAATCTGATTGGCTACACCATAAATGGTCATGCTAGAAACATTTTTATCCGATACGCAGTGTTTTTTCACATGCTTTATCAATATCACTTCTCTGAATAATTTGTCAACGCTTCCAATACTTTTGTATTCACCGCGTATCGAATTTCGTGCACGCGCAGGAGCATAAATCGCATCGCCAGAGCAACGATATGCCGATACGCGTGCGCAGAACCGATCAGCTGTTCTCGTCTAGTCACGATACTTTTTCCGTGGGCGCGTGCATGCGTGCGTGCGTTCCGTGCCCGTAATGTCGTTTTTCCGCGTGGAAATCTGCACGCGTGCCGGTAATGATGAATCAGAGGGACGTCGCGCATCCCGCGAACGCTGAATTTCTCGTGCCTGGATGAGTCGCGAATCGTGATTCCGCATTTCCGCGCCGGAAGCTTCGCGCTGATTACACCACGTCAGTTACTCCGACTCCGGGTGACGACGGTCGGGTGGTGGTGGTGGTCGCATTTGCGGTGGTGGTAGTGGTGAATCGGTAGCGAGCGCTACAACGATCGTCGTGTCGTGTTTGCGCGGTTAAAACTGACGACGTGTGAAAAAAGTCGCCCCTAATGCGGCGAACAACAACGTCGACGCTTCGTAAAAGGCTAGTATGAGGGTGTACGTGTTGTGCGTATATTGGATGCTGCTTCTGGTGTCGGTAGTGTCCAGGTAAGAGCACGAGTCGTGGTAACTGAAGATGGCTCATCCGCAAATTATTTCGGCCCTTTTAACACTCGTGTTAAAAGGCTTTCGTGAATTGATCAAAAATATCTTGATGCAACGATTATTCGGAAAATACACAAGTAATTACGTGCAAAATAATGTATATCTAGATTGAGGTTTATCAATAGAAGGACACTGTACGGATTTTAATCGGATATTCGTGGCGTCATCTGTGAATTTTGGCTAGTCATTAAAAGGGTTAAGAATAGCACGATTTACGTTTTATTTTTAATTGCTCCACTTTGTACTGTTTTCATATTATTATATATATATACATCATGTTTGGCCAACTTGCCTTCTTGCGGTGTCTGTGTTTAACGATATACAGTGAATTACTTTCACATTATGCAATGCCGATGTAATACTAGTCAATATTAAATCATGATAACTATTTGTTGCAGTGGATTCTTGTTTCTCCTGGTGGCTTTGGAAAGTGTGCATGCCGAAGAGCCCTCTTTCCACCTAGAAAAGAATGAAACCTATGAGGTTTACAGCAATATCACGCTCAATTATGATAATCATGAAAGCTTTGAGTCATCCGTCATATTAAATACTGACACGCAGGCTGCAGTAACATTCAAGACTACTCAGAATGATCGGTACCGTCAGGTAAGAGGATTACGAGCTCATTTTTCATGGAATACGGAATATGTTTGTGTTACACAGCAAATACGATACGTGTATGATCATCATGTAGCATCATGTGTACACAGCATGTCTGAATGATAACGGAATTAATACAAGTATTGCATACGTAAACTGTAATTTCTGTCTGGTTAATTCAACATACCTTATGTCATATTACAGGAAGAAGCTACTGCAGTTTCAGGTAGTTTTGAAGCGATCAATGACGTGCAGGAAAAGAAGGATGCGGATGTTTTAGCAGAGAGCCTTATGCAGCAACCTAATCTCTCTCAAGGGTGAGTCTATATTTATCTTAAATTTATCTTAATCTAATTTGTTCTCCTTGTTCTCTTAATTCTCAAATGAGAAATATATTGTTTAATCATTGTTTCTGGACCGTCGCCGTATCTTACCTAGCTCCTATCACGCCACGATACATACATGTCAAGATGCATTTAAATTTGTATATTGCTATATACAGTAAAGAGATAATTATGTCGATAGATAGTTTTGTTTATAAATTTGCATGATGGTGTAATCTTTTAAATTTTATATTATTTATTATAACGTTGTTTATTGCGTTCTAATTATTATATATGAATATTAATTATATTGATGCACTTATAGAATTTATAATTAGAAAGACATTTATTGATTAGCGTTTGCTATCATACTCTGCTAAATACTCGTAATGCTAAATTATTTAACGATCACGCTCGTAACTCTGATAAGGCGATATTGTGACGCGTTACAATTGTAAAATTAGACGGTATTTCAATTAAGTCCTATTAGGGAATACATAATTATTTTTAACGCATGATGTCGTTTTCTGTGGGCATTAACAATCGCGCGACGCCTCAGCCGCGTTTTACTCTTTTGCACGATTTAGGCGCGCATTAGGAAATACTAGTGACCCTCTAATAAGAGTCTGGCCATAGAGCGATTTAGTCAAAATCGTGCGAGAGAGAAAGATATATATATTCGCTAAGAATGCGCTCACGCACGTGCTACAGATAGTCCACGATACATTTTAATTAGTATATACTCATTAAAATGTATTTTAATGAGTATATACTAATTAAAATGTATCGTGGACTATCTGTAGCACGTGCGTGAGCGCATTCTTAGCGAATATATATATCTTTCTCTCTCGCACGATTTTGACTAAATCGCTCTATGGCCAGACTCTTATTAGAGGGTCTCTAGGAAATACGTTAATCTTTATTGATATCTAAACGACTGAAAAACGTGCCGCTGTAAAGCGAACTTCTCATTTCTCTATTTCACGGGAACCAGTGATTTTTCATTGCGAGCCAGTGCGAGGAGGCGCGAGGGATGGCATTACGGTGGGGGATGTTCTTGGCGAACGTCCAACTTGGCCGCGTATAACCGATCTCGGTCGGGTGGAGTTCCATACCGATTTCAGACGGTTGAATCGCTTCCATGAGCGCGAGAGGAGGCCACGCGTTCGTTACTCACGTGTGGCATTGGTGCTACGAAAATGCTCGCCGGAAGCGACCTGCGCAGCAGCCAAGAGTCATTCTACATGCGTCCCTCGCAGTATGTTGCAATTGCGCCACAGCTGCGCCGTGTCCTCCTTTTCCGCTGCATCGCGATACAGTATATCGTAAGATATCGTATTTGTATCATTCCTCACGAATTGTGCCTTACATCAGTAAAAACGCGAAGTTACACTCATCGCTATGTTACACGCGAACATTTTTCTGCAAAAGATATCGCGGAATGTCTGACCTCATTTTTCACGTCCGGTGCCTTAACGAAATTAGAATCGTTCCTTCTACGGAGAGAATTTTGGAGAAGACCATCGTCCATTACAACTTTCTCATATTCAACGTCAAATTTGGAATTAAAAATTTCTACATCCCTTTTCGGAAAATGGAATATTAGAGCAAATGTCAGACTGAGTATAATTAGATCAAATAGAAAAGTTGGAAAAGCGTAGCTGTGCTTCAAATTTTGCGGAATATATTGATTGCACTTTTTTTCCTCCCGCAATGCACCACCGCGTCTAGTTCTAGCCATTTATTTCTTATACGGAGATTCGATTTCGATAAAAAGCGTCCCACATAGAGAAGGTTCCATACGAGACTGACCAGGCTCTCGGTACATATTTGGACATGCGGCAGAGTACGCTGCCAATATCGGAGCGATGCGTTTCTTCTTTTTAATTACATTATCACGCGATGAGCTTCATATTTCTTCCACGTGTCCTTAAGAAATGCGAGTTTGAAAAATTATTGTTGAAGATAAGCTTTCCATTTTCTTTTGCTTGCATTGAGTTTCATGATCGGCACAGATCGATAAATTACAGCGCTTTCTATCTCCGAGAAATGCTCTTTGATTCTTCATATGGAGCATCAGAATTTATCTGCGGTCGTCACGCAACGTTTTTTCCTCGGATTAGATTCTTTCGTACTGGATCTTCTTTGCTTAGACGGAATTTGACTTTTATGTCCATCTATAAGTGAGTTTCTAAGATCTGTAAATAACAATTTAAACAGATAATATCACAAAGTAATAGATAATTAGTTACATCATTGAAATTAGCACAAGCCATTTTCATCTCATCTTCCTACGTGAATACTTTATAAAATATAAGGATCGATTGTTCCCACTTCTTGGTAAGTTTTACCCGACAGGTAGGATATCTTTTCAGATAAATTCTAAACAAAGAGATGAAGATATGATACCTGTCGGGTAAACCTTACTAAGAAATTGAAACAATCGGCCCTTAAAATATCGAGCGTAAATTGCTGGAATCGCTTGGGGCAGAAAAAAGACGGGAAGGGGCCGCCGGAGAAAAAGGGCGGATTAGAAAGGACGAGAAAGCCTCCTCAAAGGAGGAGAGCTGCGGTTCGGCCGGGCGACGACGGGAAACACGAGGGAGAAGGAAGGCACGGATGGAAGTAGGCTGATGGCGTGGCGGGGCAACGGTCACGAGGGGGATGGTGGCGTAGAAGGGTCGCACCGCGACGTCGCACGAGGGTTGACCGTCAGTCCACGTTCGAGCGGTTGCCGGTATGGGCGTCTGGAGGACAGATCGGTCGATGTCGCTGTCGCTGTCGCGTTTCTTCCTCACCTTTTCTCGCGTTAAAATACAGCCATGATACCTTTGACCCGCATGTCAACGTGATCGAAACGGAGGGTGGGAGTGCACGCGTGTGTGTGATCACACGATTCGTGAAGCGCCAGTCGATCGGCAGAACGGTCACTAGTGCAGTGAACACGGAAGAATCGTTGTGAACCGCTCCGACGTGTCGGTTGAGAAGGTTTTGCCGCTTGATTAACGTTTATTGTTTATCCGGATGAGATCCTTTGATACACGTGTTGACGAACTGATACTAATTCTGTGCACAGTTAATTTTATATCAAGTTTATACACAGTTCTAAAAAAGACGAGACTCTTGTGAAGAGATTGATTAGCTATTTAAAGTTCGTGTATTATTGCAGCGGTAGATCTGCAGCTACATTGTCGATACTAATCAATACTATATAAAGAGTAGATTAATTTTGATTTAATTACTATGATATGAATTTATTTTGCATTGATGAATCTTCGGTATCTATATTATCGGATACGTGATTGCATCATGAATATCGGAAGACGATTAATAAGTATTGATCGTTCAAGTGTTTCTTAAGTGATTTGTTGGGATATGTATATTCATTTTTCGTTGTGTGTGTGCATACCATTTGGGTATATATCTACATCTTGATAAAAATATATTTCGAGACATGCGCGTTAATTAAAACGCGCACTGCAAATAATTATTGCGAACAATTCGGAGAAGTTTTACTCAATATTCCGCGAGTTTACTCATTCTGGTGTACAGCCTGTATAATGTTTAGAATTATTTGGTGCATTTGAAAGATCGTCTTATTAAACTCGCGTCGGCACGTGACGTGCTCTCATGATCGCGATTCCTTTGCAGTGATTTAGTTAACCTTGGCTTGGTTTAACTTTACAGTGCTTTAATGACACGAGCATCTAGGTGATTTTGATCGTTACGTGAGATTACGAAATATCGCACTCCTTAATTTTTCCCCTGTAATCTTAAAACTTATATTTTATTCTGAAAATATATTTTTTAAGATCCGAGGTTTTTAAAAAATTTAATTAAAAAAATTCTAATTAAAAGCTGTCAAACACGCAAGTGGTTTTTAATTATAATTTGTTGTAAAAAATATATCTTAATGATATTGATATATATCTATATATAGGATGATATTGATATATATTTATGTATAGGAAATATCTAATAGGTATTTAAGAGAAAGTCACAGCGAAAACTTATGAATTTTATTCAAGAAAGCAGTCGGCTAATAAAATAAGAGAAATTATTTGAACAGCTACATCCACGCGGAAAATACATCTATATTTGCATTAGCAGCGCAACAGTGTGATTCCGCTATGGATACGGTATAACAAAATCACAAATATTGGCACGCACAACATTACTTACGGCGATAACAAACGCATCGCGACGCTTCAGCTGCTTGTGTATAAATTTTCCGTCTTACTATATTTATTCATGGTCCACGAGAATCAATCAATATTTTTTTTTGCGCAAGCGATGCTTGAAATGCTTTTTCCATCGATACACATGCCGGAATGGACGTGTTTAATCGAAATATAGCGTACTATTCAAGTGAAATTCTTTCGAAAATCAAACGCTTTTGTGCATGAATAGGTTCAAATTGCGTTTTAACCATCGTTGCGGTATTTCACCCAAAAATTGCCCCAAAATCATTCCCAAAATCGAGTAATTATCTTGGCTTTTCATTCGCTGTTTTAGCTATTTGCTCTCACCGACAAACTGGCACGCTCGTCCCGATATAAAGCACACTCGGCCTGCAAGCGCCAGCGTCGTGTGCCATTTTAATTACGTTTTAATCGGCGCTCGTCGCTCGCTGTTGGCCACATTTCGTGTTTCTCGCGCGTAATTACTGGCGCAAGCTTAACAGCGCGAGTGCAGCTAAGGCGCTCACCTAATTACGTCGGTCATACATACGTTTGTACACGCGTATGCGTGTACATATGTCGTGCATGTGACATAATATGCTTGTCAAAAGCTAGAAGAAAGTTCATTTCAGACGGCTTTACACTCAAGCTTCTTTTTCCATATGAAAAAGCCAGAGTTATTTTATTATGTATCTTATCTCGAGTCGGTTATTGAGAATACGGATGTATTTACATTCCTCCGTCTGATCATATCTGGCCTTGCTCTACTGCGAGTGCTTGATGATGAACGATTATCATATTCATAGTCCGCATTCTACATCTCCGTTTAATCTATGAAGATAATGTTCTCCGAATGAAATAATATCGGCTCAAGTGAAGTATTGAAGATCCGTTCAATAGCTTCCGCAAGAGGTGCAATTTTGTTTCGTTAAAGTCTACACGAGATACGTACAAAATCAACATCAACCCGTATCTCTAATTGTAAAATTCGGTTACAGCGTTTCGAAACAAATAAATCGCTATTGCGCGTTCTTATCTAATTAATTACGCATTTTGCGACACAAAATTCGTCGAAATTTACGATATCGCAAAAACTGCGTCAGCGGATGCGCCCGAAGAAGCCTTATCATGAAAATTGTTGCAACAGGACGCTTAAGATAATTACGGAACTAAATAATACCTCCTTGTCAAAATATAGCGTAGAAAAAGAAAACGAAGCAGTCAAGTCTCACTTGCACGATATCTGCGCGATATCATGAAGGCCACCCGTTGATCAGTTGTACTTGTTGGTAAAATACGTGTCAATGGCGAACACCACGGCTGCCAGGATCGCGAAAAAGCCGGCTGCCATTATTCGATTCTTGTATTCTTGCAGATAGGCACGAATCAGATTAGCCGAAAAATTGTCCCACTCGCAGAGCAGGACGATGCCGGCGGTTCCGCACATAATCATGCCCATCGTTGTAAAAATGAGAGCCTGTGCAAAGACGAACGGTATTCGGTTAATATCTAGTACATTGTTACGAAACTAGTTGAGAAATTCATCCGATTAAACTCGAAGTGGCAGCTTATTTTAACTCACCGTCTTCTTCGGCAACCGTTCGCCCATTAAATGGCCCATGATGAGAACCACGTTAATGAAAACGTAACCGCACACTGCCACGTGAAATATTGCCACATAGTGTATATCGTAGGGTCGCGTCTGGTTGTCTTGAAATGGTCCTGCCACTAATCCCATTGCAATCACACAAAGAATCTGTAACGTAACAATTTCTGTCACTTGTTACAAAGTAAAGACCTTCCGGGATAATAAGCTTCCTGCTTGTAATTACAATTGTTTCTATTTGTTAAATACATTGTAGTAGATCTGTATCCTGATGTAAAATAATCTTATGAAGCTTTTTAATTTCGTGGTCACGAGGCATCGTTATTTAAAAGACACGAGCAATAATTGCAACGGCGAAAACTCAAGTAGGACGAAGTTATTTTTCTAATTTTGAAATATATATCCTATCGGTAATTAAAATAGCAGTAACGCGCGAGCGGTTTTACCAGTTCAGTAATTTTGCAAAACAAGGATGGTTCCTTAAAATGCTTCTTTAATCTTGCAGCGAGACTGGACGTAGTGGTGGTTTCGTCAGCCATTTTTCAATCACGATTCGTTTCCCACTTTTTCGTTTTAAACACACGTTTTGCAGTTTCGATAAAATAACGTTCGCCGACGCATTCGAGGCGTGGATGATGTCCGTTTCCAGCTATGCTGAGAAATGACTCCACTCAACTATTGACCTGTCACTGGCCGTGATGACACTGACTAACATTAAACCGACTAAGTCCCCACTTCCTCGCTACCTAAATGCATTTAATGCGCCATTGCGATGGTTCTTCGTACTCAGCCTTGGCGGAGGGTCTGAGATGACGTGTGTGTGTGCCTCGTACTTCTTTACAAAGATGAATCTTAGTGTTCCGAATATGAATCTTATGAATGCTTTGAAGACGATTTCCTTGTGTCGACTACGTCTAATAAGACGTCGAGATAACTACATCTAATAAGACTGCAATAGACAAATAACTTGGTAATTCAATGAGATCTTCTGTCCTTAAGTCTCTGATGTTTTTTTATTATCAAATAATTAAAACATTTATTAATTTTTCTCTCTCTCTCTCTCTCTTCTCTTTTATTAAGTAGAATAGAATTTGTAAAAACATCTGGGATAAACGTCCGGGATAAATTTTTATTTTATACGTCTGAGTTCCGTGCTTATTCTCTTCTTGGTTTATTCCTCTTTTTCTGCCACTTGTCTCGATTTCTGCCACTCTCGCGCCATTCGTAATGCATTCCGCAAGATTGAACGTGGGAGTTGTGTTCCATCGTTACGAGGGATCAAATTACTGTCGTGCCACGTATTTTTCTAATTGAATTAACGCAGCAAGTCGGCAACGTGAAATACATTTTTTTCAGAATTGAACGAAGGAATGAAGAATAAGATATTCCTCTGTAGATCTAAATAATAGTTTGAATTTCTTTTTTTGGATTGTATTCTTGCTGTACAGCTTTCACAGATGTATTTGTCATATTTTTCCATCTTGTTTTCATAAGCCGTTTTAATTAAACATCAGCTTTATTATCGAGCTCTTTATTATCATAGAAAAGCGTATCCGTATATTTACGCTGTTTTGACCAACCCCGAGATAGCATCCACGATTTCGCACTTGCCGATCGTTTAATCCTCGTTAAACGAGCGGACAAGTGTCACCGATTGGCAAAGCCGTTCTCTGAAAAGCCGGTGAAAGCTTTCCGTTCGTTAATTAGAGCTTTCACTCCGTTTACGGTCCAGTCAACCTATATATTTCCGCGGCACAATCGTGCGATGATCGGCGCCCGCAATTTTCCCTATCGAATCCTTGCTCCGTGGTCCAGATCGGCAAGTCGCACGCGGCGCGCAGAATTTTTGCAGACGCAATATTGGTTCCAAACACACGCGATAAGAATCACCGACTATCAGGAGGGTGAAAACACTCGCGATGAGGGACCGCATTGCATTCACAATACGCTATTTCCCCGCATATTTACCCGCACCAGCGAACGTTTCAAAATATTCCGCGCTGTCAAGCGTTTCGAGGTGCCAGGTTTCACTCGCGTGAAAACTACTTATGCTAAAAAGGAAAAACGATATAAAATACGCTTGTTTTGTATCTTGCTGTGCGTTTTCAATGCGTTTTCAGCGAAGAAGAGAAACAGAAACTCGCGCCGCGTTCAGGTTGTCAGGTTTGATCCGCGTCGACTCCAACAGGGAGGAAACGATCTCCCGAATAAGGCGCGCGTGGTAAGGCGGTTTCAACTTTGGAGAACGTCTCACGACGGTACAAGATGGGAACAGGATTAAATCGACTCTCTCGCGAATGAAATTGATTGCAAGCAAACGAGTTGCAGAAACAAACTGTAATAAGACAGGCGCGGTTTATATATCATTTGGAGCTTGTACGACACGTTACACAAAAAGAAACTGACGACGCCGGTTCTCAGCATTGATCACCACCGCGCAAAATAAAGGATCGCCATAAGGGGATTAGAAAATTCTCCGGCAATTAGCCCGTCCGGTGTCCTCGGGACTATCACTCTTGTCATTCGGCAGCCAGCTATCCGCGCCGGTCTCCGATTTCTAAGGAGGAGCCGGTTCTGCTCGATAACGTACACGTTTTCTCGATCTGATCAGTTTTTGTCTCGTGTAAGTACACAAGCCGATTTAATCAGGCGCGTCCACGCACCTGATACCTTATCATACGCGCGATCTTCGCTTTCATCCGATCAAGCGTATCTCGCACGACCGTGTGCAACCCAGATCCCGTCATCACGCCTCGTGTTAACACAATGTGCAAATACTTATCACCGTATCACCGCGATGTGATTTCCATGTGATGATCGGCAATTACTTTACCGAGTGATATTTACTTCTGTCGTTTGCGCGCCGATTGGCCGATCGACCGACCGGTCGGCCTTATTCCGCATAACGGATAATGGCAATTTGCACTTTCGCGTTACCTTACTCGTGCCTTGCCACGCACGCAATTACCCTTGATCTCTAATAGGATAATCGACGTTCACTTTTACTCTCGCGCGCGATCCGACGAAGAGGAGGCGACATGATGACCTATATCTCGGCGCCGGGTTATCGCGTGCAATTTTCTTCCGCGCGGAAAGAATTTTTATAGTGAATACTAGATTTACACGACTTAGAATACGAATCGAATCGTAAATCGAAAACATCGCGAGTACAGGAAAGTCTCTTGTCTCACATAAGACTAGACTAACATAAGACAATACAAGACGCGAGTAGGTACTCACACACGGAAGAACCGCAAAGGGGTGAGACTCGCGTAAACGTGGGATTATAGGTCTCTCGATGCCACCCCACACTACCAGGTATCAGTTATCGATCGATCGGTGAACTGCGGATGCAGGCGTGCGTGTGGTGGTTGCAGGTGCAGCAGCCGCAAATTCCAGCCTCCCCTATCCCCACAAAGCAGAGGGTGACTTACCTCTTAATCGCTCGTGCTTTCCTACCTTTTCCGCTCGGGGTTGCTTGGAGAAACTTTCGGCAGGATGCATCCACGATGTTCACGTAACCCGACGACTCCGCTAACTCGCTCTAATTTCTGGGATCTCCGTGGTGCGCGAGTTCCTTGATTCTATTAGGTTTCGACATCGGTCTTCGTTCTATCTACCATGCCCACCTGCCGGTTCACTTTGGAAGCACGCCGATCTCCACGCGATCGATGGAGGCGTTTACAAAACGGTCGTTCGAAATGGGACGATGTGACCTGTAAAAGACATTGAGAAGTGAAATACGCGCGTACGAATATTATTGTTATTACATGCAACTATATTACGTTGCATTATAATATTGCGCGATAAATTGGGAGAGTGCGAGCGACAAAAATTACATCGAATTCGGCAGTCTTGCTGAAAAGCCGCTTCGTTTCGCGCGATAATTGCACCTTTCAAGTGATAATCCAATTTGTGATATTCACAGTCGGTAGTCTGAATCCACTTTTGATATTGATTTTTCACATTCTGCCCTCATGATCCCTCACGTAATGAAGCTGCTACTTTATTTATCGTCGTCGCATGCGAATTTCCGCGAAGTATTACTGAAATGCCTGTCCCGATGATGGGTCATTATGCTAAACGATCGTTAAACAAATGGAACTGGAATTGTTGTCGCAATATGCGATATATTTCGGCATGTCATCGCACGATACCTGCCACACGATGAATTCTGGTCACACGACGTTACATTCTGCCGCTGGCGTCGGGAATGACCCACGGCGAAACTGCATCTGCAACGCGAAGAACGCATCCAATTCCCCGAGGGTTTGCGCGGGCAAAGTTACCGCATCGAAACTTTCCGAGGATGGCAATGGCAAGTTTCCGGCTTGGTGAACGCGAGTATGCTTTGTCATTGCACTCACGGTGCACTCGAGAATTTTGCGGAATTAGTCCGTGAACGACGTTTAAGTTATCGTCATTTCAGTCGCTTTATATGTTGAAAAAAATGTGGGAAAATTATTAGAAACTTGGAGAAACAGAATATTTTCAAGCAAGTGTAAAACTGTCTCGATAAACTGTATAATTACTGCAACGAAAGTGACTGATCAGTCAACTTGAGTCTCACAGTAATTATACAGTATACACACACACATACATATCTCTCCGTATTTTTTGCTGTCTGATTTATAATTGAAACCGAGATAAATGCAAAGAAGTGATAAATCTAATGAGTTTCTTGAGAATTGTTTTATACCTGAGAGGAATCTATGGGCAGGGCTTCGTTTTGTACTCGCGAATCATTGAAATTGAACGCGATCGAGTATGCATTGGTTAATCGGTTGAACCCACTCGGTAAACGCTGGTATTTATTTTCCGTCGCGGCATGACGCGATCGCCAGTGTTTGCGTCCAGCTGCAATCGTTGCAGTTAACGTCCTTCCACTCGTGAATTCCGATTCGAGTGGCTCATCGAGCGACTGGTTGAAACGGTTTGCATAATAATAGAGCTGATTATTCAGACAACGAATGTTAAGACTTCATTGTCATGAGATATCGTTTGCCTAGCATGAATTAATCATTAACATTCAAGCTGCACGGCGCCAATTGGATAACCCTTGATTAAACAAGCTTGAATATCAAAGCGGAAATGTAGCTGACACAGTAGGTTTATGGAATTAGGAGTATGTGTTGGTGAACCGCAATTCTCATCGCTACGCGATATGATTCGGGTGTCCTGAAATAATCATGTCTGGTTGCACTGAAAAAAAAGATTCAGTGAGGTTTTAGTAATTCCAGAATCACGATAATCCCATTTTTTGGTGAAATTGGTAGCTGTCAGTTTTTGCCTCATAGTCGAGTTTGTCGTTAAATTTCTAACGGGTATGATATCTTCAGCACGTGTCACGAGTATATCTCTGTATTATTTTATCATGTTAGCCGACAATAACGATCCACGAAATGTGCAATAATATCATTGGGATCGGTGATATCTCGTGATGCGTCGTGGCCCAATTTCGCTCATCGAGGTCAGACGTCGTGTCCTCACCAGGCAGATTTTCTGCAAGTGCATGCTTAAAGCAGTCGCGTACGGTTGGTTGATATTGATGCAAAAATACTTTGGTTATGAATAACTCTGTCCCTTCCATGGCAATCATTTTCAAAAAGACACATTAGCTCATTCTGTGGCAGATAAAAGACAAAATGCAGAAAAGAATGGAATAGAGAAGCGAGCGAAAATAACGAAGAAAAAAGTAGACTATGGAAACTAGAGTGGCAAGTAACAAAAGTCGGAAATAGTCGTCTTTTGCACACTGAGATACATTATAATATTAAACGAAAATACACGAACTGGAATATTTCTCGTGAATCAACTAGAACTGGAACGAAAAGATCTGTATTTTTAGAAATCTCTTTCTCTGCAATATTGCGCATGACATGTTTATGTATACAGCATATTTTCCGTCTAATACTGCCGCTAAGTGCTTACGTTATCTAATGAAGCCCCGCTAGATTACAGCAATTTTATTGAGGATCAAATGAAGCCACTCATATCGTCGTGAGGAAAGTATTGAGGTGTGTCGGTCGACACGGTATTAACCGCAACGTCTACCGTATCTATCGTCTATCTAGCCATGTAAATGTGGAACTCCTTGATTCACGATACTGCTGATGGGAAATTGTCCAGCGCGGAAAGGAAAACCGTTTAACGCGTTATTATCCAATCTACCTGCGAATGCTGATATGTTTCAGAAAAAATTCTCTTTACATATCGCAAGGTGTACAGCGAATGTGTTATCGGTTTTGTGGCGAGTCACGTTTCCGTCTTGAAAGCGTTTGTTACACGTTGCATTTTAGAGACTTCGTCGACGCGCCGGCGACTAATTGCGCGAATCCCATCGATCGACTTCGCCAAAGTTGGAGGCACGTGGAAGCCAATACCCACATAAACTCCAACGGTTGGACACGCCTCGGAATCGCGTATGCGATACGTGCCTAACTATGAGGAATTTCATTTTTCCGCGGCGACGATTGTCGAGTTCGGCGCGTAGGTCGCGCGTAGGTCCCACCGTGCCCGAGCAAGAAAACAGGAAGAGAAGCCGGCCCGTGGAGAACGCGTGAACGGTTCGTACGAAGCCGCGTGTTTCCGCCTCGTTGCCAGCAAGATTTAGTACTAATCAAGTCACGTTTATGGATCACGCACGTCGGGCGTGTGCTCCATAAATCCAGCCCGCATAAAAATTATCTGCCTAATGAGATCATGCTGAGAGTACCTATTCAGTTTTGCAGTCTCACACTTATTAAGATTTTTTCCTAAAAACAAGAAAGGAAAAAATGATAAATATTTTTACGCGGTGAATATGATTGAATAATGAAAAAAGAATTATAAATGTGATATAGTAGATATTTTCAAAGTGAAAGTTGTATTTGAAATTTTTATAATGTAATTGTAGATTTTAATGTGTTAACGGACAAATGAGTTTCAGCATGGTAAATTATTGATGTTCGATCGATTCCGGATATCTTGGACACAATCTTCCTCCCCAAAAAACATTGTATAAAATGGTTTAGTAAAGCACAGTACACGATTTCTCTCTGGTAAGAGAGAAATCGTGTACTGTGCTTTACTAAACCATTTTATACAATGTTTTTTGGGGAGGAAGATTATTAATTTATCATATTACTTTCCTTCATTGAACATCGATGTCCATTATCTGCGTAAATAACGAGTATTTTTTTAATAGGAGTGACATTTATTACCGTTTAATTCTCGGCATGTCGAGAGATGGGCGCGATCAATTCTCATCCTTCTCCCATGTCCACTTCTTTCGTTATAATCATCGATCATATGACTTTCATTAATGGATAACGGTTGTTAATAATTTTCCAGTTAACTGGATGATAATTAAATAGACGCACAAAAGATTCTTACAATCATATTGTTGCAATTTGATAAAATATTAGGCGCAGATATTTATTTTCGATGTTTATTATGCTATTTTTGAGCACATGTGAGCAGATGTGAATCACTAAACTCGAGAATCGAATGGATACTGATGCTAAAAGATGTCAAACTACATTTATTTATTTAGAAAAATATACACTATATCTACCATTATTTTCCCTTGTTAATGGTTATTGTTGATGGCGATTTTGAACACACAGCCCTTGAAACGAAATTAATAACAATTGACATATGGGAAAGAGCGAATCAGTTTTAATGCATCATGAGTACGGTTAACATGGCGAGGTGAATGATTAATATTACGATGTGAATCGTGAAAATAAATGGAACGTTTTGTTAGAATGACGAATGGAAAGTCGTGGCCGATTTTTATCCGATTAAGCGCTCGTTATTGGAGTGACGGAACGGACGGGGGTGTAACGTTAGAAAGGATCTGTATACCTAAGAGCGTTCATTGTATTTTTGTGCGTCTTACGAGAAAAGGCTACTTAGAAAGCCGCTAAGTCGATAGAATTTCCAAGCTACTCTCCTGTGTATAGTCACTTCATGATTTCGCTGTCACTCGAGATTTATCGATCGCTTAAGTGTACGCAATAGTGGACGAGCGTGCTAATATGAACAGGAACATTATTTAGTGCCTACACAAAGAGCCATCGATATCCGATTGAGAAAGTGCGCACCTCGAGAGATTTCCAAGTGCATTCAATTACGCGTGTACAATCTAATTGTTCGCTTGTATACTTAAGCACGTATCTGTTAACGTCACAGGCGCTTCCGTGATTTACGTTATGGCTCACGTTCTCCGCGGTTCAAATTAGTTTTACCGCTTTAAAATGTAAACGACTTAGCTTTCACAAAAATTCTGCTTATTTTAAATTTGTACAAGGAATAAATAATGCGAAGACTGCGCGCAAAATATAAAACCTTATAAGAACAAATAAGATTTATTTTAATTCTATTTATGCATACTCGCTGACTTTTACCATGAAAGGAGAATGTGAGCTATAATGACTTTTCGATCGTAAATGGCATGTCGCTTATTTAATGTCGACATTATATTGCTCGCTCTTAAATCGCGTGAAACAACGTTTGTTAATATTTTAATGACTGTTGATGTGCAGCTTGCGTTTTGTCCTGACCCGATATAACTGTCGTAACTAATCTTTCTCCGTTTAATTAATAAACGTTCAAATTCGTTCGTCGAATAATTCGATAGAAATTGAGGTAATTAGCATTGTATAAAATTTGCTTGTGATGCAATTTAAAATTGCACCACTGCAACAACTGCTCCAATCAACGATTTATTTTCTGATTTATCCTCTTTCGCATCTCTCAAGGTTTTAATTTTACCTTTCATTTAGCGTTCAGTTAGTCCAGCTTCCGCTTTCGCGCTTATCATGGGTAAACTTTCGGTCTTGACTTCATAGCGAGTTAATTTTTCCATCATTTATATTCAGGTAATTATGACTCTCGTTAATTGCGTTAGTTGTAGAGCAGGTAAAACTCTCAATGCGTAAACTTTGCATAATTAAGAGACTTACTGACGTATTCCTGCGTTTAATAAATTGACGGCACAATCTCGAGATTATGTGCATGTTTACAACAACTTTATGTTTAACAGTATCTTGTTCATAATGAGCAAGAGTCCGTCTCAAGTGGAAAAACTGGCCCGGATCGCTCCAAGGGTCGTTCCAGTTACGAGCGACAGGTTTACAGACTCAATACGTGCAGCTTTCGTTTTTTTGCGAATAAATTTCTCTAGTTAATAATTGTGTTTTCACCATTCGACTGCTATTTGCCGAATTGTCTCGTGTAAATCTCCAATTCGATTCTTTGCAAAGATTTATGCGATGTAAAGTGGTAATAATGCACATGCCTTGTTTCTCTTCGGTAGCTGATTGCATTTATCGGTGTGCTTGCTTCACATTGCACAACAAACAAAACACGCTGTAAGATTTATAAAATCATGTATCGGAAATTGGATTTCGAGAATTTTAAATGAACATTATTTATTATTATTCGTCATTCAATTTCATTCATCAAAACCGTATAAAAGAAAAATGGACCATTGGCTGTAACGTGTTATCGCACTCCAACTTGCCTTTCTTTTAATCTCTCTCTTTTTTCCAGTGAATATGTGTTGGCGTTTTGGCAAACAACACGTGAATATATTGCAAATTTACAGCAGAGTTCTGTTGTGCATCCCCCGATGAATTAAAGCTGGAAGCTGAATTTCGCGCACGTTGAATTCTGTTACGTTTAATGTTCTATTTAATAGACATATGCAAATAGAGTTTATGACGTGAATAACGAAGCATTGTATACCGGTGATATTGTGCAAGTGTTTCGCATAGTGTCATTTTGCTTTGCATCCTGCATACATGGTTCAGCGTGCTTATGCATATTGTATTCCCGGATCGCTAAACTGACTGAAATGCTTTTTCGTTTACTAGCGCATGTAATAATAAATCGAAACAGAATTTTCACATTTAGGGACCAAAACGTCCCTGCTGATTCTTCTCTCATATAACTCGTAATTATTATAGTCTCAATGCGGGGCGCGATCGATGCACAAATCGGTGCAAGTTATTGCGATAATATAATCTCCGGAAATAGCCGACTATTATTGGATTCCAGTTATCTATTGAGAGGATAATTATTTTGTCTGAATTAATAATGGGCAAGCCTGCAGGACATAATACGATGATAATGATCACCAATAATGAGACGGTCCACAAATTCGCAATTTATAGCGTATCACTCCTACATTGTGTATACTATATTATTCTTGAATCGAATTTATACGCGGATTACAAGCTTGCTTTGTATATCTTATCGTATTTTTGATAAAAGAAAATGATTTTCACGGCATTCCTTAGAACGTCGCCCATTCAATTTACATTACAATAATGCCGTAACGCACAGCCGAGTTACGTAACAACGAATGTGTGAATGACTTTAGAATCATAAAACGTTATTAATAGCTCATTGAAGAAACGCGAGAGATCGTACGCCGTTGACTATTTTGCTTGCCCACGTAAAATGATTGTAGCCTGCAAATGAAACCTGTAGCCTGCAGCTGTGAACGTATCGCGTGTAAAAAAGTATTGCGTTTATAGGCGCTGACAGGTAATGTGCTATTTGCTGCGTGGATTACTCAACAATTGTCCCGCTGTCGCCATAATGGGCGATGCAAGTCTATTTTTAATAGGTCGAATTAACTCGTGTGTACATGTGCGTACGTGTGACGTGTGACGTGACTTTTCATCGTCTGTACAACACCGTTGCTGCTGCAAGTAATCGATGAATTAATTCCTGTGTTTGGTAGCTTGCTTTACTATATTACCCCGTTACGATTAATTATTTCCACTTGGGCGCTATCGAGCTGACATATCCAAATCTAAATCGGATCAGTAAAATTATATATTTTTATTGTGTTGTATTTTTGCTCGTTATCCTTAGACAGATTGCTTTCATCGGCCAGTTTATTGACCGTTGACCATTCTTCGTGTTCTACCACAGTTGGGTTCTGTCCCGGTTCCCGATAACCGTTTCCTATCGTATTAGTTTAGCCGAGGGTTCACCGAGTTGTGCTCGACATCGGTGTTCGCGAATTGCAACCCGGACGGATGTATTGCAGACGACATTGCGGTTTCTCGGTGGTAGGTCGCACTTCACGAACCATCCCGCTCATTGATCGATGTCTACCAGACCGTGAAACGATCCTGACGAGGCTTTTGCTATTTGGGATGACATCGTCTGGAGGGTTCGTTCACAATGCATCATTCGTTCCGATTAAATGCACACGCAGCGATAAGTCGGCTGATCCGAAGTCATTGTCATAATGGAGATACAATCGTCTTCTTTTCTTCCTTTTTTTATTATCTAGCGGAAGTGACGCGCGGAAGTCGATTTTCCTGTCGCTATGCGATTCATGCGGGCGTAATGTGCTCGGCAAGTTGATCGCGTGTCGGTTAATGGCTCAAAGTATTAATTACGACGACCCGGTTTCGGGTTTCCGATGGTCGCACACTTCTATCGATCGATCAGTTCCAATTGGTACCAGATCAGATCCGCAGCCTTTCCGGCGAATGACCGGATTAAACAACTGGTCTCGGTACTTTCTAATTATGTAGTTACACATGGGAATCATCAGCCAAACCGGTAAGCTCGTCGGTGCTCTTGCCGCGCGTGACTTTTCGCACCAAGTTCAGCTTGCAGCGCGATGACATCGAATATTTTGCCGTGATTGTGCACAGACCTGTCGAATATTTCGTGATAAGATTTATATTATTTGCTGTACACGAAAAAGACATTCGGTTGACTTCATTTTGCAAGCGATACATATTTCGATAAGTGAGTTCTTTGTGGACTTTACCTTACGTTACGTAAAAAATAAAAAAGCTTAACGTGATAAAAATATAAAAAAGCTTGAAATTTCTGTTACTACGCTTTTGCGATTAGATAAAAACGCAGCACAAGGTTGCCCGGAACCGCCATAGTCAACGTTGACAGTGATCAAGCGTCGCCGGTGCGATATGACAGGAAGACGTGCTCGATGTCCGCTGCGTTCTCGAATCAACTCTCGAATATTGAATGTGCATGTCAGCACCAATAATATTCTAAATATATGTATAGGCGTCGATAATAAATTTCGTATAGCTCGTGTCTATTAATTGGACATACGTCACGCAAATAATACCAACCAAACGACCGCAATAAACCGTACATTAAAGTAGGAAGGTACATTTTTTTATAGAAGTGAGAGGATAGTAATATTGACAAGATATTGCTTTTTCGCTTGACACTTAAGTTTAAAGCTTTTCAGTTTACAGAGATTTTTATCTTTCAGAAAAATTCTGATACTTCTCGCGAAGAATTTTCTTCGTATATTGCTACTGCTCTATTCATTCTAGAACTCTCTACCGTAATTCGCAAAAATCTGGGGGTTTTTCGGGTTTAGAGATGAGCTCCGGCTTCAAGTGGTTAGTAACGCGACGGACAATATACGCGATATTTCTGTTGTGAGATTAAATCGCCAGAGTGACTCTGTGAGAAACGCTTTTTGATAAACGTGTGAAAAAAATGGTGAACAAGTCTGAACGAGAAGTCGCAACGACGAGACAACGTGGCAAAGAAAAGGTGAAGTCGTGACCGGTGAGGTGCACCTCTCAAGCCAAGATCATGGCTAAGAGTATCGTTAAAAATTGCAACGGTAGATGTCTTTTGTCTGATTTGGTCGACGATACCATCGAGCAACCCAGACACCTTCTTCTAGCGGCCACCTTGTATTTAATGTTCTTGACGATCTTATGGAGTCTTCCTACGTGTCTCTACCATCGGTGAGAAAGTTAACGCGGAACATGCAATACAATCGAGATACGATATGAGATAGAAAGATTAAAAATTAAATACTACATGTATGGATAATATCAAGGGGTCTACCGCACTCGGCAATAGGTGTACAAATTTTGAGCAATACATAACAATAACAAGGAAATAACTACACAATATTGGGAAATAAGCGGCAATATTGAGCAAAAAAGCAATAGTAGGCAATAGACGGAAATAAAAAATAATAGTGTATAATAAAGCAGCAATAGAGGAAATAAACAGGAAAGAAATAAGCAATACAACAGAAATAGCTAAACAAGCACGAGCCGGCGCGCAAATATCCTCACTATCATTTCTGTTCTTACTACAGTTCGCAACTGTGCTTAATAATTTCTTGATAAATTGAGTTCAAATAAGTGAGTTGAGTTCAGTTCTAGTAAGAGTTTGGTGTTCTCTCTTGTCAAAATGGGTAAATAATCAGATATTATTTTAATATTTAATATTTAACCATATTTTACTTATATAGTATATATAGTATAACTGTCACAGTAAAAAGGTGATCTCCATAAATGTATACATAAAACTTGATTCCTACAAAAGATTCAGGATTCTACGACACATTCTGTCGCGACTGGCACATTCTGCAGTTATTACCTTTGTTTCCTATATTGCCCAAATATTGCTTTTATTACCGTTATTAATTAAATATTACCGTTACCTTGCCGTTATTGCCAAATATTGTGCATATATTTCCTTATTTCTGAAGCTATTGCTTTCTATTTTCAAGAAAAAGGGAGTTAGAAGAGTATGAAAATTTGCATTTTAAATATGAAAGAATCAAAATTTAAAAATTTATTAGTCCTTAGAATGTAGCAAACACAAAATAACATAAAATAAAATATTATAATAACATATATAATAACATAACATATTTTATGTTAAAGAAATAATATTTCTTTTATAATAACAATCCAAAATTTTTTACATTAAATATTAATATTTAATGTAAAACACATAACATAAAATATTATAATATAACATAACATAACATAAAATAAAATATTATATAACATAACATAAAATAAAATATTATAATAACATATATAATAACATAAAATATGTTATGTTATTATAATATTTTATTTTATGTTATTTTGTGTTTGCTCCATTCTAAGGACTAATAAATTTTTAAATTTTGATTTTTTCATATTTAAAATGCAAATTTTCATACTTTTCTAACTCTCTTTTTCTTGAAAATAGAAAGCAATAGCTTCAGAAATAAGGAAATATATGCACAATATTTGGCAATAACGGTAATGTAACGGTAATACTTAATTAATAATGGTAATAAAAGCAATATTTGGGCAATATAGGAAACAAAGGTAATAACTGCAGAAATGCGGAACTTATTACCGTTTTCGGCAATAGGTGTACACTTTTTTGAAGTGTGGTAGACCCCCTGGATAATATGAAATATACAATGTTATATAAAATTAAGTAATCTTACATTTATTCTTGTATATTTAATTATAATATTATGTGCACAATTAGATACCAACCGCCATAAGTATTGTGCCATGTACCGATAGAGTTCAACTTGCAGGAAGTTCGAAGATTCACCAGTGCGAAATGACAATCTGTTCGCAGGATCTCCGAGACTGGCCAGGCGGTGGTGTTGACTCTGGTGGACACCGCAGCGGCGGAGTTGCAGAATCTGGTCGAGCCGAAGACTGACCGCGATTTTTCTTCGGGGTCATCCATCAAGAATACTTCCTTGTTAAGCGACAATCAGACCAGGCAGTCCGAACATCCGAGTACGTCGACGATACAAATTTCCTCGCCACCAATCGTCGACGAGAGGACGGATCGACTAAACGACACCGATTTCTCCGAAAATGAAAAGGAAGCGCTTCTGCTGAAGAAGATCACCGAGGAGACGCCGGAAGTCGTCGTGATCGTCCGGGCGGAGCAGAAGGCTAATACGGACGAATCGGAGCTGAGAACTGAGGAGGACGTCGACCAAGTATCTGAAGAGTTGCCCACGAAGATTGACGATGTGTTCACTACGGCGCCGGAATTGAATGATACGGCAGCCAGGGAGCAATTACTCGGTGGTAGCAGAGACGAGAGTGCGGCGGTGATCCTGGATGGGCTTGTCACTTCCGGTCCTACAGATCCGCATGAGGATATACCGTCGTTTAGTGAGTGGGCGCAAAAGCGCCTGGAGGAGGCTGAGAAGAAAAAAAGTGAGTATTGTTGCTTCTTTGTATTTTTGATTTGATTACAATTGTTCGAAAGATTTCGCTCACAATTGTCGCTTTGCTTTACAGCTCATCCAAACGTCTCCGTGCAGACGCCGGGCGGTCCAGGACGAGGTGTAAGCGGCATGAAGATTCGTTCGAAAAATTACGCTTCGCCCGATTGTGGAGCCAAGATCGTGGCGGCCAATCCTGAAGCGAGCAGCGCAAAGAACGTTCTGGTGTCCACGCGAGACGAATATATGTTGAATGCCTGCACGTCGCGCGTCTGGTTTGTCGTCGAGCTTTGCGAGGCGATCCAAGCGAAGAAAATCGAGCTGGCGAATTTTGAGCTTTTCAGCTCGTCGCCGAAGGATTTCTCCGTCTATGTGAGCGATCGTTATCCCACGAAAGACTGGAGCCCAGTCGGCCAATTCACTGCTAAGGACATAAAGGATATACAGAGCTTTGCTCTGCATCCTCACTTTTTCGGCAAGTTCATCAAAATCGAGCTCCAGTCACATTACGGATCGGAACACTTCTGTCCCGTCTCGTTGTTTCGCGCTTACGGCACCAGCGAGTTCGAAGTGCTGGAAACCGAGACGGAGAATCAGATCCTGCAAGAGACGAGCGCGGATAAGGACGACTACGAGGATAGCGATGAGGAGGAGTCGTTGGACAGCGAGGGCGATTCACCGCCGACGAATCTCTTCGGTAGCGCTCGTGACGCCGTGCTAAGCATCATGAAGAAGGCGGCAGAGGTACTGGTGAAGTCGAGTGATCTCACCGGCAACAACATTACAAAGATCCAGCAGAACATCGACGGCGGCAGCATTCTGGAAAACTCGTACATGAGTTGCATGACGCCCAGATACACAATCCTTTGTGGCAACTGTACTGATCAGAAGTTCGCCAGCGTTTTCCAACTGGTCAGTTGCCGCGACCGCCAGTTGGATAATTTGCTGAAGATCGACTTTGTGAACGAAACACTACGGCGACAGGGAGTGTGTAGTCTGTACGGGGTGGAGATCGAGTCGCTCTGGAAGAAAGAAGAGGAAAGGCGCGATGACACAACGCACTTCAATCTTGTGGAGGATCTGCAAGCGACTTTTTTAGCCTCTGTTTTTAAACCCGAGTACATCGTGGCGTTATGTAACGTTTTGGCGACAAAGGAGCGTAAGGTAGTGATGAACACTAGCTATGAAATACCCGTGAACAGTTCTAAGGATGCCGTCAAAGAGGATATTCTATCCATCAAGGATACCGATCACAGCAACGAGATTACCTCTCATCAGATTTCCGACACTCTGGATTCGGATTCCTCTTCTAAAGAGACTCGACGACACCCGACTCAGGATATCAGCGAGGAGGCCAAGAAGAGCGTCAACACGACGTCTATAGAGACTTCCACCAGTACCGAGAGCTTGGCGTCGCAAATCAAGCCCACGAAGACGCTCAGCAAGGAAGATCCGAAGAAGGAATCGTCCGTACCGATCCTGGAGCCTAGTAAGGAATCCATGGAAGAGACGCAGCAGACGGAAGTATTAACGACCGTTCCACCGTCTAATCTGACACCGACCTTGAAGATCGAGGAACCGCCAATTCAGGGCACTCCAGTGGAGATGACGTTGCAAACGGTAAGCAACATTCCGCCGATGAATCTTGATAATCAAGAAGTTGACGAAACACTCACGCCCGATGCAGAGAACACTGAGGCTAGCGCGCAAGTTCAAACTAACAAGTCAGAGAGCGGCGAATCAGATGGAAAAGAGAAGATGAGAGATTTAGGCGAGCAAGAGGTTCGACTGTCGTCTCAAGATCATATCGCATTGGATACGTTGTTTTCTGATTTGAAAGATTTGGAGGGCGATGCGGCTAACATGCAGAATGGCGCCTCGAGTTCGTTGTCGATGACTCTGCCCACAGCAAGCACTGTGCCTCAGAAGGAATCCGTTTTCCTCCGACTATCCAACAGAATTAAGGTAAGAAGAGAATATCTTTCTCTCTCTATCGCAGAAATAATCTTTAATTTTTATCAGGAATATTCATATTTCAAAGTTTTAGAAAGTTCACAAAGATTAATTTGAAAATTAAAAAGTTTTAAAAGAGATTAGATTTTCGGATATTTTATTTTAGAGAAAAATGGAAAAATTTAAGAGAAAAAAGTAATATTGAATATTATTTTTTTCTTTTAGATTTTAGAGAGAAATATGTCACTCAGTGGGCAATACTTGGAAGAGTTGAGTCGTCGTTACAAGAAGCAGGTAGAGGAGATGCAACGTTCATGGGAACGCGCGGTGGCCGCTATGAACGAGGAATCTCGGAAAGGTGAAGAACGCGAAGCAAGGAGAGTGGAGGAGATCGCGGCTTTGAAGGAGGAGATCGCCGAACTTTCCAAATCATTCCAGGCTTTGCTTTACGATCAGGACAGCTGGCGCAGTCGTTTCTCTACGATCATTCAACACGTTTTGCTGATCTGCTTGGAAATCATCATCATCATTCTAATTATTTCCTATTGCCGCAGAGGAGAGGATTTCGAAGAGGAGGAGACACTTCAGGCGGACACGGAGAAGCAAGAGAACGCGGCGCATCAGAAGAGCGCAGAGAATTTTGTTTCTCACAATGGGACGAAAAAAACGAAAAAACGACGACCGAGCGAGATTGCTTCTCACATTAGTGGCACGTATCACGAACTGATGGTTGATGATCGAACTCAGGAGATAACGAAGAAAGAGCGCAAGAAGAAACGCAAGAAGGAGACGACCGTCAGTAATAGAACAGCGATCAATAGCGATGCCAAGCGAGAGGCAATTCGTTATAAGAACGTACTGGATGTGATCCCGGGTGGCACGACGTTGCCGTCAAGAAGAGCGTCGTCTATAGATCCTCCGCGCTCTACGGAATCGCAGAATCTCGACAAGAGGCCAGAATCTGCGCCCGAGACCAGTGTCGGTTGGTTCGATGGTCAGACGGAGAGGATCGAACGGATCGTGCAGCTCGTGCCGGACAGCAAGAAAATCTTCGGGGCGAAAGCCGAACAAAGTTCCGAACTCGGTTGTCAGGCTGACGAGCTGAGCGAGTCGAATTCGTCGTCGGCGACTATGGACAGACCTGGCGAGGTATCGATCACGATCGAACGGAAGGTCGAAGTGTCGAGGAGCAGTTCGTTCAGGAGCGGTATCCTCAAAGGCGCAAAATTGAGCTCGCCATCTTTCATGAAGACTGCTCTGGGTACGAGGAGCAAGCGGAAACTTTCTTTAAACTCAAGTTCGAATGACAGATGCGAGTGGAATCAGGACTTGCAGCGGTTGAACGACAGATCTGCCCCGTCCAGCTCCGCGAACCTGAACACGCAGACTGTCGACGGTAACGCTAACGGTAACCCCGCGAACGGTTTGATCGAGGAAAGTGATGAGTCGAGGAGTAGTAGCGCTACGCCCACGTCGGGCAAGAAGGAGAAGAGAGGCACCGGTCTGAAGAAAATGGTGAGGAAGTTCTTCTGATTGAAATAGACCCGTAGACAAGGTACAGACTGGGCTGGCGCGTCGGTCTTAGTAACAATCTGCATAATGAATTAAAGCAATCGGTCCGAGCGAGGAAATGTACGGATATCCGTGCAGAATACTGAAAGCGAATGAATGAGGCGTCGAAAAAAAAACTCGCGACATACGAATAATTTCGTTCAAGCAATGATTTTTAGTTCACTATTAATTAATAGCCATCAATATTGATAGCACGAATTAATAAGCGAGAATTATTGTTAGAGTCGATAAAAGTTTAATCCTTGCTAAAATTAATTACTACATTAAAAAATTCATTGTAACTTTTAGGAGTACTTGAAGTGGTTTACTGTTTAATTTGTAGATGAAGAATCGTAAATCAAGGAAAATTATTTGAGTGGTCGCTTAAGCCGAAAAGTTTTTTCACCGCACTCGTTATACAGTTGATGACTTTTTCTCTTCTTTCTAGTGGTCCGTTTCGGTATCTTGAGAACAGCATGCTAAATGCAGAGAAATTAGAACATAGAAGTATTCTACGGAAATTTGATGTGGTCGTTCGCATTGAGCGTGAAGATTGTGACCGGCGCGCAAGATTACCTCACCGTTACGTGAGATGAGTAAAATAGTTTTTAAGGATAGAATTAATTTACGCGTTTGTGATGGATCTTGATCGACACAGCGACAAGTGACTGCAATGATCTAGTAAACGTTCCTGCGTTTTCGTTAGATTATCCAGATTTAATTTAATATTTATCCATCAGTTTATACATCGCCAAAGAGAGAGAGGGGGTGTGAGTAGTGAGTAAAATGTTATGAAGGTGAAATTTCTTAAGACAATTTACAAGATCTACGAAAATCTTTTGATTTCCACCGATGTCGTGGCTGGCATTCGATTCGTTGGCTGTTTTTCGCGTGCCTCTGTCATATATCGCATAATCATAATCATAATGCAAAGAAGGGACTTTTAGTTAACTAAGATAACTTAATCCATTTTAATTACGTTAAATTAGTTGATCGCAGGAAGTGACGAAAAATTGTGGAAATCTAATCAAGTATTCTGATTTCTTGCACACGAAGAATTATTTTGAGAAGGATCAGAGACTCTCTCGCATCCACATCCACAACTGAAATTTCGAATTCTCAAAGCGCCGGCATGGTACTTTATGTAGCACGTCATATACTTAAGCACACTTCGTGTGTATGTGCTTGTTGCTCGGTTTGATTTTAAATTTTGATTTATAGGATTTCCCTCTTTTATGCTTGTGTGTCGGCTCTACGAGCCTTTTTATCTTTATCGAAAGATCTAAGTCAACATCCGTGAGCGGAATCGCACGTTATGCTGCAAGAATTAGATAAATCCGAGTCACATTTCTCTGACGAGTCATTTGTTATTTAACGCAATTTCGTTTTTCCTGATAGTCTATCGTTCTGGTCTTCCGACAATGTTCACAAGAATGGCTGTTCAAATATTCAATAGAAAATCATGTAGATGCGCGCGCGTACATAGGAATTTTGATATCGTTAGCGTTCGCAGTTATTCATCCCCTTTCCCCGTTATCTCGTTTTCTGTTCGATCGTTTTTAGTGTTCAAACGAATTTAGTGCTAAATGTAGCCATATCATTTTTAATATGTGATAGCACACGCAAATACAATTCTGTCGTTTAGTGAAAAAACGATCTATTTTAAACGACCATATTTAGCGCTAAATGTGAAATGTATCGCGCACAGTCGTGTCTTTTTTTTGCCACTATTTTATTTTACTTAACACCCGCCGTGAAGATATTCCGCAGATTCACAACGATTGTGCCAGCATTTTGTATTTGATAAAGAATTGCGCTGTGATAAAATCCTCCTGAGAATCATGCGACGGTCTACAGTATCGCAAATGAGGAAGAAGAGCTAAGAAATATAAAGTTGATGTAAAGTGAAAAGTTGGAGGATGCGAATGTTATCTGGAATAACTTAAACTCTAATCGAAAACGTGTCCTATTACTTAACGTGCATTTAAAGATTACAGATAAATAATCGTAATTGATATTAAGAGTGTATATATGTTTTGAGCTCGTGCTCGAGCTTTTTCTCGAGCTTTTAGCAGATACATTTTTTTTAGCTATAAATTATTGTTATATGAGTACATACATTATTAATTTTCACCGATTATTTATATGCAGTAGAATAAGGACCCATATTTCATTAGGATTTCTATTATCGAATGGAATAATTATTGTCATTGTATTAATCGCAGGCTTCGATGGAATAATGGATGATTTATTTATAATTATTTATAATTAACACATTCCTTGCCGCATGAGTCGTATGCCCCATGCCTCACGTTGTCGAATCGAATAGTTTTGTTTACGATATAATATTTATATGATTGCATATTTATGTTATCAAGAAAAATACGTATAACTATTAAAGTGCAAAGAGGACAAAAATTTTTATTGTAACAACTTTTATAAAATGCCTGTGTGGAGAAAAAGGAAAGTCATCGAGAAATGCGGCTCGGCACGGAACGTGTTAATGAAAATGCGAAGCTCGTTTGCCGAAATGCGTACGGCTGCTTTTAGCAGTAACACATTTCATTTTTAATATGAAGATGCGCGTTTCACTATTTAATATTTGCAACGAGGTATATTGTATATGTATAGATTGTTCCACCGAGAAGTTAAATATGTTCGAAAGATCTACTGTAAGCTTTAATAGTCACCTAATTTGTAAAATTAAATTCATAATATAAAATAACAAAGTGCGTGCCACACGATGTAAGAATGTTATATCATTTGTTTGCATTATAATTAATTCATTCTTCGTGTACGATATTTTATCCTACATTCGTATTATTTATTAATCTATTAGTAGAATCATTTTAGACTGTTCAAGTTTATTTATAATGTATTTATATATAAAAGTTTTAATAGTATAATACGAATGAAGGATTGTTATTTATAATTCTATAATGTCGATTATTCGAATTAACAGTTTCAAGGGACTAGGAAAATGGAGCTGCGCTACTTTCATGAAATAAAATCTTATGCTAGTCTTTAATTGCGAGATCTGTCATTTTCCTACAAAAAAGTAAATGAATAACTACTTCTCAGTTTTTCTCTAAATTCTTTAGAAAGCTTTATTCTTGTAATCGGATTTCCCGTTTTCCTCTCAATTCTTTAGACTTAATTATTTTATTTTAAATTTCTTTATTCTAAAGAATCTAGAAAAAAACGGGAAATGCAATTATACCATAATTGTAAACTGTTATTTATGGGAAATCATGTGTACAGTCTTCATATATTAAGTAATATTATTAAATAACAGATATTCAGCTACCCACGTCGAAATTCCATCTGCAGTATATATTGACGCTATTCAGCATGAAATCCATATGCAACGTTTTTTTACTTATATACCTACGAATATTTATTTGTTATAAATACGTTCCTTTTTGAGATAAATTTATGATTTATAGAAGCGAAAAATCGCGCGAGAGTATCGAATGATTGTTGTTATTTGTACATTGTAGAAAAAGTGTGCAAAGACTGCAAAAAGTGTGTATGTGGGAGTGCACATATTGAAAGATAGTAGATATACATACATATAAGATCGTTTGCGCCTACTGTTGAGTGTTTAGTCAATTTTCGTAATGATTGTTACACTCATGCATCTGAATACGATCATCGCTTGTAATTAAACTGTACGTCTGTATATACAAGAATAATGCACGTTGTGTATAATGTATATCACTGCGAAAGAATAAAGTTGCCAAAAGACTTGTCCTAATGTACACCCTATTACGATTTATTCTGAAATCATTGCGCGATTCAAATCTCCCTTGGTCACATTGTTTTAATAATGTATAACAATAAATCAAGTAAGCAAAATGCACGCAAGACTCGACACAGGACCGTAAAGCGTTAATTTATTTGTACGGATCAATATAATTTTCAAAATTAAAAATTCTATTAATTTTATTCTGTCAATTTTATTTATAAAAATTACTTTTGTACAAAATAATTAAGATTCTACAGACAAGCTTTCCACAACCATGGGGATGTCTACTGAGTCCTTGAAGGAAAATAGTTTTCTCGCAACCGCCTGCTTGTCCAAGTCGGCGATGGCATGTTTGAGTTTGTTTCTCCATTTTTTTTGATCGTACTTTTCCGCGGAACATACAATAATCTCGTTCACTTTGTCTTGAATAGTGTAATGGTCAATTGACAGAAACACTGCATTTAGATCATTCGTCGTCTTTTGCTTCAAACTCGTATCCCTGCTGACCAGATTTAAGATGAAGAGACCGTTCTCCGTTAAACAAGCTGCGACTGCTGTCAGCACGGACATCTCGAGGAATTCCTTGGGGGGACAACTTATACCGACGGTAGTATCTTTGTTATCGATGTCGCAAAGTATAGCCTTGTATTTCTTCCCGCTCGCCGCAGCATCCTTGACAAACTGAATTCCGTTCGCAATCTCCACTTTCATCCTATCGTTAAGGACTAGATTGAAGTGCTGGGTAGCCACTGTCAGTATTGTGTTATCAATTTCGACCGCAGTAATTTTTAACTGAAAGAAAATAGAAAATATTGTCCATTAAATTACGAGGATAGTTAAAATTTCAGCAATTTTGTTACACAAGTCATATTATAAATTGTCTTTCTTTAAGATTAAGTCTGGTATTAATTTACCCATAATCGCCTGGCGTAAAGAAATTTCGGTTTACAACCATTCTTGTGTGAGTTGTGACAGAATTGTATACACAAATCTCGATTGCACTTTATAATCCGTTAATTTGAATGCTACATACACATGTAAGAATGCAAATAAGAAGATACTTGCTTTAGGGAAACAGTGATGTAAAAACATGCAGAGACCACCGCCTCCAAGTCCTAGGATCAAGATTTCGTCTTCTGCCTCTGTGTTCATCACTGCATTCACGCAGCCGATCATATATACATGATATTCACAAGCCAGAAATCCGAAATCAACGACCTTTCTTGTGTTCCCGCGTCTCGATTTTGCTGTAAAAAAATTGATATTAATCAGTCACATTATGTTCGCGTATTGATGTTACTGATCGTAAAATTTTCAGTTTATAAATTGGTACCTTCCTTCAATCTGGCTTCACTCTGAATAACGTAAGGATTATTGAGAAATATGAGCCGTCTCAACTCATTACCCTCATCCTTAACGTCTTCGACTACAAACGCCCCGCTCATATCACTCTTTCCTTCGTAACAAATGGTTCGCGTTCCAATGTGACCCAAAGAAAGAAAAGGGATACTATAATTCTCGCATAAGTCGGCTGGTGCTAAGTCGCGCACACATTCTGCCAGCTCGTCCTTTACCCTGTCCAAGCTTTCGAACGTGTGTTCTCTCCGCAAAGTGATGATCGCAAGTCGGTCCCGTCCCGCACTTTTCAAAACTTCCTGTCGTCCCTCTTTCGTATTGAATAACCAGTCAGTCTCTCTGTCAAATTAAAAAGAAATCAGATGTATTTTATCTCGGAAACAGAACAGAGAAAACACAGACCAAGGAGAACAGAAAAAGATAGTAAATCGTCGGACTTACTTTCCCTGTGGCACGATGAAAGCAGCATATGTTCTCGTACTACAACGCTTGCATGGTCGGTCAATGACATAGACGGTGAACCGGGGATGCTTGTCACCCGGACGATGCAAATCCAACGATAGCTCGCCGATGTCGGCGATATTACTCTTGTGGAGCTTGTTGCACACCAACGCCGACTGTTGTGTGGACAACACAGCGGAGACCATGTCATCGACCGAAGAGAGACGTTCAGGTGGGCCGTCGACCAGAGCTATCTCGAGGAGCTATCGGAATTACAGTCTTACAAGATACGTTCAACGAATGTTTCCTACCAAACTGCTAGAATATGACGTGAGAATTCTAAGATGGTTAACATGGTTTCCTCATGACATACTTTCCGGGGTAATTTGGTGAACTTCGTAGCGATAATCACGAAAATCGGGATCGAACTGCCCTCCTCCGCGCGCGCCTTCGATTCGGCCCCGTGGCATCGCGATATGCGGAACATGAAGTCTGATGCAGGGAAATAAGACAGGAGCTTTCGAAGAATGTGCTCTTGCAGCAACGATATGCAGACGTATCTGCCGCCGTTTCGTAACACTCGCGTGATTTCCTAAAATAAAAAGTTGTGGGATGGCTTGAACAGATCACATTACGAAATAGCAATTCTTAAGTAAATTATCCCTCATCTTTTAATTTATAACAATCAGAAAGTCTTACCTTAAAGTATTTGTCTATTGTGGCTATTGTCGTGTCCTTTGTATCTGGCATTAAAGCGTCTAGGGTACCCTTGTCAAGAACTACACTGAATTTCTCATCCGGGTATGTCATTTGCGTAGCATCCATATGTTCATAGACTAAATCTGGTCGTGCAGTTTTATTTATATCATGCATCTGCTTGATGACAGTATGCGATATATCAATGTTAGTGATATTCCTGCAAAACAAAAATAATTTGTGCAACGATACACACATATGAATATTACATATGTTAAATACAAAATAACGTAAAAGAACTTACTTGTAGTCAGCATCGTATAGAGACATGCCTACTGTAGAATTTCCACAACCGGCAATCAAGATATTGTCGTTCCTCTTAATATATTTTAACAGAATTTCGCATAATTCTGGAAATTCACCATACCTAAAGACAGAGTTAAAAATGTTTAAAAACAGTGATTATGGTAGTATAATGATCATAGTTAATCATAATTATAGTCAAAAGTCTTGAGGTCGTACCACTCAAACGCTTTCTTGCCACGTTTCTTGAAGAACGTGTCCCAATATTCCACATGACTGAATTCTTCGTGCGTTTTAGGCAAGAGGCTCATATTGTATGACTTTATTTTATAATTCGTGAAGCACTTATTGTCAAATTTATATTTTAATATATATTATACAAAGTGTGTTAGATTTTTTATCACGTATCGCACTCCATTTATCCACAGAATGTGATGTAATGTAACATAAACTCGTAAAATCTGTAATGTAAATATTTTGTATCTTCATATATTTTTCGCAAATTTTAATCAATTTATTAATATAACCTCTTATATTACTCGGTGCGAATCATAACATGTGCTCCTTCGAATTGTTCCTTTGTGTTTTCTCAACTGCCGGTAAAGGTGATATTACCACAGTGTTGTTAACGCATGCGCGGCAAAACGACTGTTAAACAATGTCGTATCATGTAGGATATACTGTGGGTGCGACTCCCTAGTCTTGGTGGCCTGTTAGTGTCTAGTAATAGTGTGACATCTTATTTTATAAATTATTTTACCTTTCTATCATTTTTCAACTTTTTTACTATTTTTATCAAATATGTAAAATTGCTTGTTTCATAAATATAAATATTTTTTAGAAAATTGTACGGGCGACTATCGACATACCTTTTCACTGATTTTCATACTTCACTGACTGATATTATGACGATGAACTGGTGAAACGAAACTCGCGTTGCTGACTACGTGTGAAGTGTACACGTTTTTATCGTTTGCCTGATTGCATTGTGATATTGTACGAAAGATGGTGGTTAGTTTTGTTTAATTTTTTTATTACGCTATATATCATTATCTTTTTTCTGTACGGTAAACGATCATTATCATTATCTTTATATTATCAAAATATTTATCAATTATCTTTAAAACATTCACTGCACGTGTGCTTCTACTAAACTTGCTCGCCGTGTGCTTTATGATATTCGATTATATCGATGCTCGACATGCAATCGATGTGCGACAAGACAAAGGACCGAAAGTAGAGACGCGAATATTAGCACTTTATGCAAGACTTATGGAATATTTATTAGGATATTACATGCATAAGAGTTTTGGATAACTAACTAAAATCAACTTACGTCATAGGCGAAAGGTCGACAATTAAAAATTAAGAGTTAAAGAATCATTGGAATTTGCATACGTCACAAATAATGAAATGCTAACATTTCATTATCGTCAAAAGATTAAGGTTTTATCAAATTCTTCATTTAAGAAGCTCGATAATATCAATTAGTCAAAAAATACCAATGTTTTTTGAATACCCAAGCAAGCATTTGTTCGTAGCTTCTTAGGCTCAATTGGAACCTCGACCCAACGATTTCATGCCCAAGATAAAGTATATTTGGGTACGCTGCCCAAATAAGAACGAACAGTCGGATATCAGGTGTCCTCCAAATGTGGAATGGCATTTTGATATTTCAAAATTATATAACTGCCATAATAGTTCTTGCGTTAGATGTTTGAAGAAGGAAGAAGAAGAAAAAAAAGATTCGCACGTTTGAAGGGATGTTTTGGTTCCATTAATTCAATCGCTTTTTACTCCAATGGCCCAATACTTATTCCACTTGTGAAAAGGACAGTTACATAAATATCAATCGTTGAATAAATATTTTTGATCAATCTTACTTTGATGTTCAGTTTGAATACTGAATTTGCTGTGTAATTGATACATGCATCATAAAATATATATCATTTTGCGAAAAAACATATATCACCGTTTAATCATTTATTTTCCCAAAGTACGCAAAAAAGTTCAGTCTTATAGTAAACATAAATCTAGTAAGACATATGACACGGTTGCAAAAAGTACATAGAATAAGATGTATAACTTATTTCCAATTTCTTACTAAAGTAACTAAATTATATTTGAACAGATATAATAATATAATATAATGGTAGATACAAAAATATAATCTTGTTGCTCCTAGCTGCAGCATAAGGCTTCTAGGAAATAGCATCATCTGTTTCTGTCGGCATAGACTGCGTTCCGATATTCACTGCTAGTATTGTAAATCTGTAGCATATGTAACAAGTGAACTAAGGATTTTCAGTCTTTGGCAGTGTCGAAACAGCCATTCATCTGGCCTTCTTTCCTAATGATTTCAGTAATAAAAGTAACGTTTGTACAAAACTATTAAGACTCTACCTACAGGCTTTTCAAAATTCTGGCAATGTTTATTGAGAAAGATAATTTTCTCGCAATTGCCAGCTTGTCGAAGTCGACAATGGCATTTTTGAATTTATTTCTCCATTCCTTTATATTGTACTTTTCTGCGGAACACACAACTACCGCGTTCGCACTGTTTAGATTGTACTCAAGGATTGATTCAAATACTGACTCTAAATCATCCGTTGCCTTTTCCTTCAAACTCATGTCTGTGCTACCCAGATTCAGGATGAATAGACCGTCCTGCGTTAAAGATGCTGCGACTGCTCTCAGTACGGATATCTCGAGGAATTCCTTCGGGGGAAAACTCATCCCGAAGCTAGAATCTTTGTTGTCCATGTCGCAAAGTATGGCCTTGTATTTCTTGCCGTTCGTCGCAGCATCTTTAACAAACTGAATCCCGTCCGCAATCTCCACTTTGACCCTATCGTTGGTGACGAAATTAAAGCAGCGCTTAGCAACTGTCAGGATCGCGTAATCAATCTCGACCGCAGTAATTCTTAACTGAAAGGAAATAGAAAATAATGTCCAGTAACTTACGGGGATAGTTAAAATTTCAGCAACAATTTAGCTACACAAGACATATTATAAATTGACTTATCCTTCATGACTAACTTCTGATATTGATTTACAAACCATAATCGCGTGGCGTAAAGAAATTTCAGTTTACAACCATTCTTGTGTGCGTTGTAAAGAAATTTTATACACGAATCTCTTTATGCTTGCTAATTTGATCTGATAATTTTAATGCTACGTACATTCGTAAGAATGCAAATAACAAGATACTTGCTTTAGGGAAACAGCGATGTAAATACATGCAGAGACCACCGCCTCCAAGTCCTAGGACCAAAATTTCGTCTTCTGCCTCTGTGTCTATCACTGCATTTACGTAGCCAACCATATATCCATGATATTCACGAGCCAGAAATTCGAGATCAGCGATTTTCCTTGTGCGGCCGCGTCGTCCTTTTGCTGTAAAAACATTGTACTATTAATCAGTCACATCATGTTCGCGTATTGATGTTACTGATCATAAAATTTTCAATTTATGAATTGATACCTTCCTTCAGTCTTGCTTCACTCTGAATTACGTATGGATTATTGAGAAATATGAGCCGTCTGACCTCGTAATCCTTTACGTCCTCAACCACGAACGGTCCGCTGATATTACTCTCTCCTTGGTACCAAATAGTTCGCGTTCCAATGTCACCCAAAATCAGAACAGGAATTCCAAGTTCCTTGTAAAAGTCTGGTGCTAAACTAGACATACATGCTGCCAGTTCCTGCTTTACAGAGAACAAACTTTTGAATGTGTGTTCTCTCCGCAAAGTGACGATCGCAAGTCTGTTCCGTCCCGTCTGTTTCACAGCTTCTTGTCGTCCTTCCTTCGTGCTGTACAACCAATCCGTCTCTCTGTCAAATTAAGGAAGAATCAGATGAGTAACATATTTTATGTCGGAAACAGAATAGAGAAAACACAGACCAAAGAGAACAGAAAAACATAGTAAATCGTCGGACTTACTTTCCCTGTGGCACGATGTAAGCTGCAAACATTCTCTCACAATGTGTGCTTGGTCGGTCGATGTAAGCTGCAAATGTACTCTCACAATATGTGCATGGTCGGTCAATAACGTAGACCGTGTACCGGGGATGTTCGTCACCCGGAAGTTGCAAATCTAACGATACTTCGCCGATATCGACGATATTACTATTACGGAGTTTATTTAACATCAATGCCAATTGTTGTGTGGAGAACACGGCAGAGATCATGTCCTCGATCGAGGAAAGACGTTCAAGTCGACCGTCGACCAGATCTACCTCGAGGACCTATCAAAATTACAGTCTAAAAAAATAAGTTCAACGAACGTTTCCTACCTAACTGCTAGAATACGACGTGAGAATTCTAAGATGGTTAACATGGTTTCCTCATTACACACTTTCTGCGCTTTAGGGGACCTGTCCCAGGGCGCAAATAAACGTCTCTCTCTCTCTGTCTGTTGTAATTTGCTGCACTTCGTAGCGATAATCATGAAGATCGGGATCGAACTGCCTCCTTCCGTGCGTGCCTTCGATTCGGCATCGTGGCATCGTGATATGTGGAACATGAAGTTTGAAGCAGGAAAATAAGATAGGAGCTTTCGAAGAATGTGCTCTTGTAGCAACGAAATGCAGACGTATCTGCCACCGTTCCGTAATACTCGCGTGACTTCCTAAAATGAATTTTACCGAATATATACCAAAACGCGAAATGTTTTAGAATATAATTTCAATATTACAATATAAAGTTCTACATTATTATACTACATATATTGTATGTAAAGAAATAAAAAGTTATGAGATGGTTTGAATACACTACAATATGTAATAGCAATTTCTAAAGAAGGTATCCTCCGCAATCCTTTAATTTATGATAATTAGTAAGTCCTACCTTAAAGTATTTGTCTATTTTGGCTATTGTCGTTTCCTCGGTATCTGGCATTAATATGTCTAAAATACCCTTGTCAAGAACTACATTGAATTTCTCATCCGGGTATGTCATTTGCGTAGCATCCATATATTCAGAGATTAAATCTGGTCGTACAGTTTTCCTTCTATACTGCATCAACGGCAGATCAAAGAAAGTAAACATTTTTTTGGGATCTGGCACGTCAGTTTTATACGATATATCAATCTTAGTGATATTTCTTCAAAACAAAAATTTATGCAACGATTTAGTACGCACATATGAATATATTATAAGTAGTATATAAAATACAAAGTAACATAAAAGAACATACTTGTAGCCAGCATCGTATAAAGACATGCCTACCGTAGACTTTCCACAACCAATAATTAAGATATTGTCTGTTTTCTTAATATATTGTAGCAGAATGTTGCATAATTCCGGAAATTCACCATACCTGAAGTTAAAAATGTTTAAAAAGCGATTACGATAGTATACTGTAATATAATGATATTATAGAAAATCTTAAGATCGTACCATTCAAACGCTTTCGTGCCACGTTTCTTGAAAAAAGTGTCCCAATATTCCGCATAATTGAATTCTTCGTGCGTTTTAAGCAAGATATTCATATTGTATGAATTTATTTTATAAATCGTGAAACACTTATTGTCAAATTTATATTTTTATACAATGTGAGATAGATTTTTATATCACTTATCACACTTCGTTTATCCACAGAATGAAACGTAACATAAATTCGTAAAATCCGTGATATAAATTTTATATATATTTTTGCTAAAATTTGAATTAGCTTATTAATAAAACTTTGTATAATATTCGCTGGGAAACGTAACACGTGCCTTTTCGGACTGTCCTTTTTCTAACTGCCGGAAAAGGTAACTCCACCCTCTACCATGTGACCACGTGTCTCAAGCGGTGAGGCGTTTTTTCGCACATGCGCGATAAAACGGCGTTAAACGACGTTACACGATGTCGGATATATTGTCCCATACAGCACAGAAGTTCAAAGGACATCGTAGGGACATTGCAGGTATATACAATGACCTGTAGACATCATATATGATTTCGGCCCCATAGTCTTGGCGGGCTTAGATACTTTATTTTACAAATTAGTTTGCATTATCGCATGATTGTTGTACTGTATTATAGAGTAGATATACATGTATGTAGGATCGTTTGCACTTGTTGTTGAATGTCAACAATAGGTCTTGTCAATTTTCCTAATGATTATAACATTCATGTGCCTGATCGTAATCATAATTGTAATTGTAATTCAGTGGCGTAGCCGGGGGGGGGCTATAGGGGCTCAAGCCTCCCCCCCCCCAAACTTTAAGTCAATACCCAAGAAAAAGTCTCAAGAAAAAATGAATTTGTTGGGAATCTAAACTTAACTTTTCCAGCAAAGCTACCGTCATAGCATGTGATATGTAAAGCTGACAACGCAACAAGCGCGAATCGCGTATTCGCGTACATGTGCTACGTGTGCGCGATTCGCGCTTGTTGCGTTACTTCTCTCTAAATTTCTTGTAGTGGAATCTCATTCTTTTGGAGTGAGATGTCACTACAAGCAATAATGAAAATAGTGCCAGTCGAAAGGAATGAAATTTCACCTTTTTAAAAGAGTAAAGTTATTCACGCTTACTTGGAGTGATTCTTCAACTCTGAAAAGAGTGCCATATTTCATAAAATAAAGCTAATCAGTGAACACTCAGTGATTTTTTAATCTAATTAGTTCTTGCCTTTAGATCTTCGTCGGATCCAAGTGCAGAAACCAATACATCGTAATGAAAATTCACTGAGCGCTCACTGATCAACTTTGGCTGTGTTCGGGAAGCTCACTATCAGCGCTAAAACTCTATAGTCATGTCACGTATACTATAGATTTTCAGCGCTACATAGTGCTAATAGCGTCTCCCCGAACACAGCCTTTGTCTTCTGAACGCAGCCTATGTGGTATTCTAACCTAAAACCTTCTGAACACGCAGAACTGGGAAATGGGAAGCCAATTTCACTCTAAACACAGCGAAGTTTGTAGCGCTTATGTCTTCACTTTAAAAATAAGGGTGAATTCACACCTTGGCAGAATAGCAGAAAGCAGAAAAGCAAAAGCCAATCAGAACTCGCGCTGGTAGTGGACAGTACATTCTGCTTTTCTGCTTCTATCTTTCCGCCAACTGTCGACTATCCGCGCGAGTTCTGATTGGCTTCTGTTTTTCTGCTTTCTGCTATTCTGCCAAGGTGTGAATCCGCCCTAAGAGTGAAACTCTTCACTTTTTATCTTAAAGTGAATGAAGTCACTCTATTGGAGTGTGTGGCGACTCGGCGCCTAACAACCGGCAGCCAGTCGACCACTATGCGGAGCGAGGCGTAATCACAAACATCCCCGATACGCGAGATAACACCACAAAACAACGATAAAGGGCGAATTCGCGGAATCGTTACTCGTAATTAAAACTTCCCCCGGCTGAGGATATAAGGACCGCAAAGATGAGCCGACACACTTGCAATATTTTTTAGCCCCCCCCCCCCCCCCCAAACGTAGGTCTGGCTGTGCCACTGTTGTAATTGTAATTAAACTGTACGACTATATATACGAGGATAATGCATGTTGTCTACAATGTATATCAGTGTAAAGAATAAAAGTGCCAAAAGACTTGCCATAATGTATATCCTAATACGATTATAATAATGTATCCTAAAAACGTTACAAACGAGTCAAATCACTTAGTATTTGTTTAATAATATATACTAATTTTATATAATTTTATACATAACAATGTTACAAACTATACTAAGTGCAAAGTGAATGCAAGACTCGACATCATAAAGTTAATGAATTTATTTGTTCGCGTCAAATATAATTTTCGAAAATATTAAAACTCTCTCCCTTATCTTATGTAATATAAAATATTAAAACTGTTATCGATTTTATTTGTAATAGAGAGAAGTCGCGTTAATATAAAATTATTAAAATTCTATCGATCGAAGCTTTTCAAGGCCGTGGAAATGTTCATTGATAAAGATAACTTTTTCGCAACCACCTGCTTGCCGAAGTTGGCGATGGCATTTTTAAATTTATTTCTCCATTCATCTGGCCTTCTTTCCTAATGATTTCAGTAATAAAAGTAACGTTTGTACAAAACTATTAAGACTCTACCTACAGGCTTTTCAAAATTCTGGCAATGTTTATTGAGAAAGATAATTTTCTCGCAATTGCCAGCTTGTCGAAGTCGACAATGGCATTTTTGAATTTATTTCTCCATTCCTTTATATTGTACTTTTCTGCGGAACACACAACTACCGCGTTCGCACTGTTTAGATTGTACTCAAGGATTGGTTCAAATACTGACTCTAAATCATCCGTTGCCTTTTCCTTCAAACTTCTGTCTGTGGTAACCAGATTCAGGATGAATAGACCGTCCTGCGTTAAAGATGATGCGACTGCCCTCAGCACGGACATCTCGAGGAATTCCTTCGGGGGAAAACTCATTCCGATGCTAGAATCTTTGTTGTCCATGTCGCAAAGTATGGCCTTGTATTTCTTGCCGCTTGTCGCAGCATCCTTAACAAATTGAATCCCGTCCGCAATCTCCACTTTGACCTTATCATTGGTAACGAAATTAAAGTAGCGCGTAGCAATTGTCAGGATTGCGTTATCAATTTCGACCGCAGTAATTTTTAACTGAAAGAAAATATTGTCCATTAAATTATGAGGACAGTTAAAATTTCAGCAATTTAGTTACACAAGTCATATTATAAATTGTCTTTCTTTAAGATTAAAGTCTGGTATTAAGGTACAAACTATAATCACGTGGCGTAAAGAAAAATTTCGGTTTACAACCTTTCTTGTGTGCTGTGGAAAAAAATTTTATATACGACTCTCAATAGAGCGCTTGATAAGGTGAATGTTACATACACTCGTAAGAATGCAAATAAGAAGATACTTGCTTTAGGGAAACAGCAATGTAAATACATGCAGAGACCACTGCCTCTAAGTCCTAGGACCAAGATTTCGTCTTCTGCCTCTGTGTCTATCACTGCATTCACGTAGCCAACCATATATCCATGATATTTAGGCGCCAGAAATCCGAGATCAGCGATTTTCCTTGTGCGACCGCGTCGTCCTTTTGCTGCAAAAACATTGTAATAGTAATCAGTCATGTTCGCGTATTGATGTTACTGATCGTAAAATTTTCAATTTATAAATTGGTACCTTCCTTCAGTCTTGCTTCACTCTGAATTACGTATAGATTATCAAGGAATACGAGCCGTCTCAACTCGTAATCCTTTACGTCCTCAACCACGAACGGTCCGCTGATATTACTCTCTCCTTGGTACCAAATAGTTCGTTTGCCAATGTGATCATGTGATTTGTCAAAAGACAGAAAAGGAATTCTAAATTCCACGTCGGAGTCGGCTGGTGTTAAATCGAGCAGACATTTGATCAGTTCCTTCATTATCTCGTTGAAACTTTCAAATGTATGGTCTCTCCGCAACGTGACGATCGCAAGCCTGTCGCGTTTCATAGATTTCGCAATGTTCTGTCGGCCTCTCTTGGTTCTGAAGGTCCAGTCCATCTCTCTGTCAAATTAAGATGAACAACGTATTTTATCTCAGAAACAGAATAGAGAAAACACAAAGAGGACAGGGAAAGATAATAAATTGTCGGACTTACTTTCCTTGTGGCACGATGAAAGCCGCAAATTGTTTGCTCGCACAATGTGAGATTGGTTGATCAATAACGTAGACTGTGTCCCGGGGATGGTTGTCACCCGGACGATGCAAGTCTAACGTTATCTCGCCGATATGGGCGATATTACTCGTATGGAGCCTGTGGTACACCAGTGCCAATTGTTGAGTGGAGAACACGGCAGAGATCATATCCTCGATCGAGGAAAGACGTTCAAGTGAGCCGTCGACAAGAGCTATCTCGAGGACCTAGTGGAATTACAGTCTATAAAGATAAGTTCGACGAATCGTACCTACCTGACTGCAACTAGAATGATACGACGCAAGAATTCTAAAATGGTTTCCTCATGACATACTTTCTGGGGTAAGGTTTTGAATTTCATAGCGATAATGACGAATATCGGGATATGCGGACCATAAAGTGTGAAGAAGAAAATTAAGATAAAAGTTTACGCAGGACGTGCTCTTGTAGCAACGATATGCAAACATATCTGCCACCGTTCCGTAAAACTCGCGTGACTTCCTAAAATGAATTTTGCCGAATATACATCAAAGCGCGAAAAAAGGTTTAGGATAAAATTTTTATATTATATTATTATATATACGCACAACATATATATGTTTGTATGTATGTATGTGTGTGTATATATATATAGTATGTAAAGGAATAAAATGTTATGGAGTAGTTTGTGTAAATCATATTACGAAATAGCAATTTCTATATAAATTAGTCCCCACAATCCTTTAATTTATGATAATCAGAAAGTCCTACCTTAAAATATTTGTCTATTTCGATTATTGTTGTTTCCTTGTTGTCTGGCATTAAAGCATCTAAGGTACCTTTGTCAAGAATTACATTAAAGTTTTTATCTGGGTATGTCATTTGAATGGCACTCATTTGTTCGTACCGTAAATGTGATCGTTTATAATTGTTTATAATCTGCATGCATTCCATCACAGCGTGCGATATATCAATATTAGTGATATTTCTGCAAAACAAATGCAACGATTTAGTAAGCACGTATGAATATTACAAATACTATATAAAACACATATTAATATAAAAGAACTTACTTGTACTCTGCATCATATAAAGACATAGCTACCCAACAATTAAGATATTGTCGGTTTTCTTAATATATTTCAGGAGAATTTCACTTAATTCCCTAAAATCGCCATACCTAAAGACAAAGATAAAAATGTTTAAAAACAGTTACATAATATAAAACATATAATGATATCATAGTCAAAAGTGTTAAAATAGTACCATTTAAAGGCTTTATTGCCGCGTTTCTTGAAAAATGTATTCCAATATTCCCTACGATTAAATTCTTCGTGTGTTTTAGGAAAGAGATTCATATTTTATAATTTTATATTTATATTTTATTATTTATAATTATAAATAATAAAATAAAGCACTTATGGTCAAATTTATATTTTAATATATATTTTACAAAGTGTGTGAGGTAGATTTATATATATATCACTTATTATTAGTTTTATAACACTCCGGGTAGAATACGTTTTATTCGCAGAATATACTTGTAAAATCCGTGATATAAATTGTATATATTTCATATAGTTTTTTTTTGCGGAAAGTTTGCGGAAATTTTATTTTAAATTTTTAGCTTATTAATATAAGTTCATATAGTATTTAATCAATGCAAATCGTATCCTCACGTGTTACTTAGAAGTTCTTCTAATCTGCCGGGATTAGAGTCTAATCTAATAACTGCCGGGAAAGGTAACTCTACATCAATATATACTGATATTGATGTCGCGCAGTTTTTCTGAAAATTCCACAATTATCACAACATGTTTTCGTCAAGTGATAATGGTAACTGGTGTTTACTAGAATACCACTGATTTAAATTCACGTTAACGTTCGTATTATGTATCACTCAAAGTAAAAGTACAAAGTATTAATTATTAAGTTATTTGAGTTATAAAAGGAATGTACGAATATTTTCTGTGCACTGAATGAATATAAGTTTTCGTTTTTAATGATTAGGATTGACAAGGACCATATATTTCAATTATTCTTTTTGTTATAATACTATTGTGTGAAATATACCATGTATCACATTCCCTGTTAATAAATTGTTAATTAAACATCATTTTCTAAAAAAGACTTTTTCAAAGAAATCTCTTCTGTACTTTTTGCACTCAACTATATGTATGAAACATGCAAAAAGCGGTCAGCACAGGAGATTCGAAAAGGAATTCGGGAGACAATCGATCTAACATCTTGCAATGCTAAATTTTGTCAAATATTTGACAACCTTGCACCGAAATGATATTGGCTACGAATTTATTTATTGTAAGAAGAACCGCATGTCTTATTGCTATCGACGGGATAAAATTAGTAGCAAAGAATACCGATAATGCTGGAATTTGAGTTTGACGCTATGATTATTACACTTATGCGTCTGAATTCAATCATCGCTTGTAATTAAACTGTACGACTGTATATACGAGAATAATGCACGTTGTATATAATGTATATCAATGCGAAAGAATAAAGTTGCCAAAAGACTTGTCCTAATGTACACCCTATTACGATTACGATTTATCCTGAAATCATTACGTGATTCAAATTTCCCTTGGTCACATTTTTTAAATAATATATAACAATAAATCAAGTAAGCAAAATGCACGCAAGACTCGATACAGGATCGTAAAGCGTTAATTTATTTATACGGATCAATATAATTTTCGAAATTAAAAATTCTATTAATTTTATTCTGTCAATTTTATTTATAAAAATTACTTTTGTACAAAATAATTAAGATTCTACAGACAAGCTTTCCACAACCGTGGGGATATCTACTGAGTCCTTGAAGGAAAATAGTTTTCTCGCAACTGTCTGCTTGTCCAAATCGGCGATGACATGTTTGAGTTTGTTTTTCCATTCTTTTCGATCATACTTTTCCGCGGAATACACAGTTATCTCGTTCGCTTTGTCTTAAAGGATGTACCAGAGTGACTCAAACTGAATCTAAATTATCCATCTTTTTTTCCAAACTCATATCCTTGCTGATCAGATTCAAGATGAAGAGACCATTCTCCATTAAACATGTTGCGACTCCGTGCTCTCTGCACGGACATCTCTAGGAATTCCTTCGGGGAATAATTCGTTCCGAACGTAATATCTTTGTCATCAATGTCGCATAGTCTTGTATTTCTTCCTGCTCACTGTAGCATTCTTAACAAACTGAATCCCATCAGCAATCACCACTTTCATTCTATCGTTGAAGATAAGGTTCAAGTACTCGATAACCACTGTCAGGATTGTGTAGTAATTTTTACCTGAAAAAAAAATATAAAATATTGTGTCCATTAAATTACGAGGATAGTTTGAGGAGGATAGAAAATTTCAACAGCAATTTAGCTACACAAGTCATATTATAAATTGACTTATACTTTATGACTAAATTCTGACATTAATTTACAAACCCTAATCGCGTGGCGTAAATAAATTATAGTTTATACCCATACTTGTGTGCATTGTGAAGAAGTTTTATACACGAATCTCGACATAACGCTTGATAATCTAATAAATGCCACATATACACGTGAGAATGCCAATAAGAACATACTTGCTTTAGGGAAACAGTGATGTAAAAATATGCAGAGACCACCACCATCGATTCCTAGGACCAAGATTTCGTCTTCTTTTTTCGTGTACATCACTGCATTCACGCATCCAATCATACATGATATTCACAGGGCAGAAATCCGAGATTAGTGACCTTTCCTCTGTTACCGCGTCATGATTTTACTATAAAAACATTGTGATATTATTAGACACATCGTATTTGCATATTGACGTTATTCATCGTAAAATTTTCAATTTATGAATTGGTACTTTCCTTCAGTCTTGCTTCACTCTGAATTACGTGTGGATTATCAAGGACTACGAGCCGTCTCATTTCATAATTCTTATCCTGTACGTCCTCAACCACGAATTGTCCGCTAGCAATTCCTCCTTTGGTCATAACAAACGCCATGTGTTTCGATGTCATTTAAAAGATGGAAAAACGAATTCTAAATTCGTCGCAGAAGTTGGCTGGTGTTAAATTACGCACACATTCTGTCACAATTCCTCCTTTACCGTGTTCAAACTATCGAATGTGTGCCTTCTCACCAAAATAATGATTAAAAGTCTGTCCTGTTCCAAATATTCCAAAAATTCCTATCGTCCTTTCTTCGTATTGAATAACCAATCTGTCTCTTGGTTAAATTAAAGAAGAACTACATGTACAACATATTTTATCTCGAAAACAGAATAGAGAAAACACAGACCAAAGAGAACAGAAAAAGATAGTAAATCGTCGGACTTACTTTCCTAGCGGCACGATGAATGCCGCATATGTTCTCCCGCAACTTGCGCTTGGTTGATCAAGAACGTACATCGTATATCGGGGATGTTTGTCCCCCGGACGATGCAAGTCTAACGTTATCTCGCCGATATTGGCGATATTACTCTTACGGAGTTTATTGTGCACCAATGCTACTTGTTGTGTTGAGAACACGGCAGAGATCAGGTCTTCGATCGAAGAAAGACGTTCAGGTGGGCCGTCGACCAGAGCTATCTCGAGGATTTTTCGGTCCTCAAAATTCATTTTCGAAAATCACGAGTATTACGGAACAGGCAGATATATCTGCATATCATTGCTACAAGAGCACGTACTTCGTAAACTTCTATCTTATTTCCCGACTTCAAACTTCACGTTCTGCGATGCCACGCGGCCGAATTGAAAGCACGCAAGGAGGGAGACTGTTACATCCCGATTTTCATGATTATCGCTATGAAATTCAAAAACTTACCCCAGAAAGTATATCATCAGGAAACCATTTTAGAATTCTCGCGTCGTATCTAGTCGCAGCCAGTTAGGCACGATTCGTCGAACTTATCTTTATAGACTGTAATTCCACTAGCTCCTCGAGATAGCTCTGGTCGATGGCCCACCTGAACGTCTTTCTTCGATCGAGGACATGATCTCTGCCGTGTTCTCCACTCAACAAGTAGCATTGGTGCACAATAAACTCCGTAAGAGTAATATCGCCAATATCGGCGAGATAACGTTAGACTTGCATCGTCCGGGTGACAAACATCCCCGGTACACGGTCTACATTATTGATTGCCCAAGCACAAGTTGTGGGACGACATTTGCGGCTTACATCGTGCCACAAGGAAAGTAAGTCCGACGATTGACTATCTTTTCCTGTTCTCTTTGGTCTGTGTTTTCTCTATTCTGTTTCCGAGATAAAATATATTGTACATGTAGTTATTCTTTAATTTAACGAAGAGACAGATTGGCTATTGAATACGAAGAAAGGACGACAGGAAGTTTTGAAAAGTGCGGGACGGGACCGACTTGCGATCATCACTTTGCGGAGAGAACACACATTCGATAGTTTGGACACGGTAAAGGAGTAATTGACAGAATGTGTGCGTAATTTAACACCAGCCAACTTCTGCGACAAATTTAGCATTAGTTTTTCTATCTTCAAATGACATCGGAACACGTGGCGTTTGTTATGATCAAAGGAGAAATTGCTAGCGGACAATTTGTGGTTGAGGACGTAGAAGATGAAGATTACGAATTGAGGCGTCTTGTATTCCTCGATAATCCGTACGTAATTCAGAGTGAAGCAAGACTGAAGGAAGGTACCAATTTATAAATTGAAAATTTGACGATGAATAATGTCAATATGCAAATACGATGTGTCTAATAATATCACAATGTTTTTACAGTGCATTTTCCTTGGTATCAAGTTTCCTTGGTAAGTTTTTTGGCAGTAAAGCGTCTAAGGTACTCTTGTCAAAAACTACACTGAATTTCGCATCCGGTTATGTCATTTACGTGTCATACGTTCATAGATTAAATTTGCTCGTAGTTTTATTTATATCGTGCCTGATGATAGCATGCGATATATCAATGTTAGTGATATTCCTGCAAAACAAAAATTTATGCAACGATTTAGTGCGCACATGAATATTACAAATACTATAAAGCACAAAGTAATATAAAAGAACTTGTAGTCAGCATCATATAAAGGCATGCCTATCATAGAATTTCCACAACTAACAATCAAGATATTGTCGTTCTTCTTAATATATTTTAACAGAATTTCGCGTAATTCCGGAAATTCAATATATCTAAAGATAGAAATAAAAATGTTTAAAAATTGTGATTATACGATAGTATAAACCATATGGCGATATTATAATCAAGTCTTAAGATCCATTACCATTCAAACGCTTTCTTGCCACGCTTCTTGAAGAACGTGTCCCAATATTCCGCATGATTGAATTCTTCGTGCGTTGTAGGCAAGAGGCTCATATTGTATGACTTTATTTTATAATTCGTGAAGCACTTATTGTCAAATTTATATTTTAATATACATTGTGCAAAGTGAGGTAGATTTTTATATCACACTCCACAGAATTTATCCACACAAATGTAACATAAATTCGTAAAATCTGTGATATAATATACGAATCACGTCCTAGCCTCACTTACTTCGAACACATCCTTCTTCTAACTGCCGGGAAAGGTGACTCTATTCAATATACATATACTGATACTGATGTTGCGCACTTTTTTTGAAAATTCCATCACATGTTTTCGTCAGGTGGTATAATGGTAACTGGTGTTTACTAGAATATCGGTCGTTTCAGTTCACCAAACGTCCGCATTATGTCGCTACTAGTATCAATCTTCGTTTTTTGAAATCGTGTGCGCGAATGCGCGATTCGTTGATATGAAATATTTTATGTGAATACTAAGTGTAATTAAGCTGTCGTAAGTTTACTTTGTAATTGTGATTGATGAACGGCATCCTTTACGTAGTATAAACTATGCAATAATATATACAGGTGAGTGTTTGGCATAAGTAAATCATGGAATTCGTGTGCGCTTTAATTAAGATATCACACACTCAAACAATGTGAATTTCGGAACGATCATACATAATCTAATTATATTGAATCCTATATTAATCATTGTACGCATCGTATACTATTTTCTGTATTTTGAATGATATTTATTTATCTTGTTCTTATTTCTTTATTCTCAACGATATAACCTTTAAACAATTTTTATTATTACATTTGTCTGCAATTTAAAAAAATGCGGATAATATTCTTGTAAAACTCTTTGCAGTACACACGTATTAATAGAGAACAATGTTTAGCCTGATTTGCGAGACATATCGATTGTAGCTTGATATATCGATTATTGTTGTATCATCGATACGTGATCGTATGATACGACGCTACCGCTATTTATTCAACCTTTTAGCGCTTTTTTGATCTTTATACTTTCACCACCATGTTAGTCGAATCTGCCAGGAACCAACGGTCATTCTTGCGACAGACGTGACGCGATTTGTAAGTGCACAGGGTATCGTTAAACGCGGTGAAAGCGTCAATCATTCGGCATCGTAGTCAGATCCTTTCGCGATTTCCGAATTTACAAACAATTGTAAACAGATGCAACGAAACCGTGACGGACCTTTTCCCTAACCTGCAAATAAAATTCATTAAAGAATATTAAAGTCACATCGGGAAGCGGACGTTCCAGCGAAAAGCGGCAAGTAGGACTTCTTATCGTTCATTATCGAGCAGCGAGCGGCGTTACAGCCGACAGTCGTGCTCGATAATTTTTATTCCACGATGGACGGAGGCACGCGAGCGCGAGTTCCAATGCAAAAGAGCATAACAATGCCTCTTGTGTCGCTGTTTCAGTCGACTTGTACATCGAAATAGCTCGGTTCTCTATGGGACACGTAAAGTACCGTTCGCTAATACTCGTTCGTTGACGAGCGATAAAACGACGACGACGCCGTCATCATTGCCGTCACCGTTGCCGTTGTACCTGCAAAAGCGTTTGTGAAACATTAAAAGCCGCGATATGCGACTTTGTCGCCTAATGACGCCCCACGAGACACCGCCGCCACGATAATTATTGCGCGACGGCTTTATTGACGGTACACCGGAGACCGGCGTCCTCTCCTATAGCGTTTCTTACCACGCGCGATATACGTTATAATTGTGCACGCTGCGACGATGTCACTTTGTTAATGCCGGACAACGGGGAATAGGCCGACGATAATGCGCGCCGAAGACGCGGTTTAATGGAACCGCCGCGAGTCTTCGAGTTAATCTAGGTATTCCGGTGCATTAATATGCCGTTTAATGTCCCGTTTACTATTCGCTTTTCTGCGGAATACGGTATAAGCCTTTGTTCTTCCAGATAATGTGGAGCGACACGTAAAATCGTAACGAGAAGCTTCGATCGACGTAGTCGGTGAGATCGAAATTAACGTCGGACGTCAGGCTATTAACTTCGCAAATACTGAAATATTTTCTATAGCTAATTACGTGGATTCGGTAATATCAGTTTGTAACACCATTACGAATGTCAAGTCTTTATAATCGTTTATTATCAGTTGCGTCTAATCACGAAATTTAATCAGGACAAATATTCTGGTTTCCAGGTCGAGCAATTGTCTTGCGGCTATTCGAGCAGTTATTCTTGCATCTTTGTAATAGAATCGTAATTGTACAAACATTACATTTCGCATTTTTTTATTGTTACAAATATTATCATTGTTGTCTTATCATTTTATTAAATAATTTATATACATATGCGAAAAATAATGTCAATACTCACAATATAACAAAAACTAGATTTCATGTTTGATAATTCGTAAAAGCAGAAAGACAAACAAAGAAGAACGAAAATTTATTATTAAATATTATATAACTAATGTAACCCTTTATTATTAAATATTATATAATATTAAATATTACATAACTAAAATGTAACTAGTGTAACTCTTTAGGAAATTGTTCGGCTTATCGACAAACCGCAATCGATAATAAAAATCGATAATTGATCGCTTTTATGAAAGAAAAACAATGAAAAATAAGCTGAGGAGTGGCCGGCTATAAGTTTTAAGTGAGACGTTTTATAATTCTTTAAATATAGAGATGTATCCAAAAACAAAGAATGAATGAAGAAAAACAAGAAGAATAAATCGCGATGTAACGCAAAGACTTAAAGAATAAATCGCGATGTATCGCAAAGACTTAACATTTCAGATATGTATCTTTATTTGTCAAATTTACTTATAAAATTTAATCAGCTTTTAATAATTTTGGTTTCAGAAGTATATAACGGAATGTAACGGAATGTAACCGGTTTTGAATCGCAGCTGGTTGGTGAGTGATATGCAAAAATGCTTTTTAATAATAGTGGATATTTTTTCGTAATAATTAGTGCGATTTACTTTGCTTTAGTAGATATAAATAAATGCTTTTATGTGCAGATTTGTGCATACACATACGAATTATTCATTGAAATGGTATAAATCTTGATTTACTCATTTCTATAAGGTTTGATACAAACTCCTTACCTTTTGAAATGAAAAATAATTTTCTGTTAATTAATTAAATACTATGCCTTTACAAAAGATAGGTTCATATTTATCATCGATTTATGCTATTTAATTCAATAATTTAATTTTTTGCCGTAGTCATACATAATTGTTGAAATGCATAGTCAAGAAACAGTACTTAAAATTCGCGGCGCTAAATTTGGCGCTACATATAATAGATTTCACGAATACTTGCTTGCATCATTATGCAATTTTCGCAATTTTCTGTTTTTCATCAACTGCAAATTTGCGATCATAGATGTGCGATTAAGAATACACGGTCCAAGAAAATTCGGGATTAAAGTTTCTAATAATTATCTTGCTCGCGCATTATTAGATTTTGCAATCGCAATTATAATTAATTATTTAATCTAAATACATGATTTTATTTGGATATCTCGTTTATTTGATAGCCGATTATGTTTCTTGCATATATTACAAAATTTCGAGATCATGTCATAAATTTACATTTTGAGTAGATAGTTGTAAAATGCATTTAAACTAAATTTAAGATACGTTTTACATTAAATTTGTAAATACATCGTGCAACTTTCGCATGAACATTGCGAAGCAATCTTCGCTAATATATTATGGAATAGACTTTTCAAACACATTGCAGAGTAATATATTGCGGATTTGAGCTTTGCCATGATAACATATGGAGCAATTTAGCCTGAAAATATTCCTCATCACCAATAAAGTGAAGTGAATTTTATTTTAACATAAAGATTCATTAAGTATATCGTTAACAATAGTATCGCGTCGCGAGTGCAAACTGTAAAGTATAAAATATAAAGTGTAAAGTGTGCAAAGTGTAAAGTGAAGTAAAGACTGAAGATCAATCAACGAGGAATGTACGAGGGAGGTTCTAGAAGGTAAATTTCATCGATGAAGTATGGACTGCACTCCGAGGAATTTCATCACGCATTGTGAGTGAATATTCAGTTTTATTGCTTATGTAGTAGCAATAATGCATGCAGTAGTTTGTAAATCGCACTGATATTTTCTTTAAAGTCATAATTATTATGTTATATATAGGTGAAATTTTAACTACTTAAATTACATACAAGATAAAGAAACTTCTGCGCACGATTAAAGCAGCCTGTTTGTAGAGCGCGTGTATAATCATAACGTATTGATTTACGCGAAAACAATTTACAATTAATTAAACATCACATGCTCTAGCACTCGAGAGCCGCGAATATCAGAAATTGCCCCACAGGTGTTGCCATTGATTCCCGTTGGGAAATTAGCTGTAACGCGAGCAATTTGCATCACGCAGAAGTCAGGTGCACATTGACGTCTCACAGGGTTTGTCGTTTCCATATATACGCGTTTTATTTCTCTCACATTACATATATATATATATATATATATATATATATATATATATAAATGTGCGCAGATATAATGTAAATGCAATGCATACAATGCAATGTAAGTCTCAAGAAAATTTCACGATAATTGTGGCGAAAGTGTTACCGGCAAGTTGCATGCAAGTTTGCAAGGCAAAAATTGATGTTGTTTAAATGCGTACGGAATCTATCATTATTTCCATTTGGGCTTGTTAAAGCGATTCAATAATGCTGTTCGTTGCGTAAATCACGAAATTTGGAATTTCGAAATACCAGTCGATTAATATCTGGCTTTGATTCTGTTCTATAATTTGTTATGTGGATATTAGTTACTTGTCATTTTTTTTTTACTTTTGTCGATATGTTCAAAGCATAAAAATTAGATTATTAATAGATGCATTTGGTATTCTTATGCTTAATTATTTTAATATTTATGCAATATCATACGCGATTGTACTTTATTTAATTATTTTAATATTATTTTATGTAATAAAAGTCGAGAACATAACTATGCACCGACTTTTCATCACTGACGTGGAAAATATTTACCTTTTTCTCTGTGCGGCAGCTTACTATCATTATTAGAGAACATTCTTTGAAAAAATAATGAGAAGTGACTTCGTGGAAAATATCAATAGCCGGACAATACGTAAATGCATCGACAGTGTAGGTACGATGTAACGTACGTAATTACATCATGCACTACTTATAAATGTTAATGCATTTGTATATGAGGGTGCAACTCCAGCAAATCCAGCTATTACATAAATATATTTTTTAATTAAAAATTTTTATTATATTAAAAACTTTGCTTTTCATCCACAAACATGTATATAATTTAATACATAACGCGCATATATATGTTATAAAGCACATTTTAATCTTCCTTGATTTTTGCGAGAAATCAGGCGTGAACGTGTCGCAGAATCGCTCGAAATGAGAGCGCACGCGGTCGAAATGCGAACGTGTAATTGATGCGAAAGCGTAATCGATAATTCGCCGTGCAAAGATATTTGTGCATACGCGCGGAAATAAGTAAATAAGTAAATAAAACTGTAAAAAAGCAGGATAAGAGAGAGAGAAAGACTGAGAGCAAGGGGCAGCAGGTGGAAGTACGTGAAGTCGACTCATATACTCACACACGCGAGCCGTACATCACGTGCCGGAGATATGTCGTCCTTAATCCTGCATTCGCGCAGGGCTTAATGACGACACCGATATGCCAAAAAAAACTTGATATAAATCGCGAGATGCAAATCGCGGCCGTTCTGTAGGTCGTCGCGCGAGTTCATGAAACCGCTAACGTGCGTGCGAAATGTGTGTCGCGTGTCATTGCTCGCGACGCTGCCGAAAGTCTCGCGCGGTTCACATGTGGTAGCTTGATAAGATGTGACTCTCTTCTCTTTTCGTTTTTTTATAAAAAAAACAAGGAGAACGTTAAACGTTAAAAATGAGGCTGGCGAATGAATTAATCCACCTCGGGATTGAGATACAGGCGCAGCTTGAGCCTCGTTCGCACGCGGAGACGTGCTTGATTCATTTTCGCGGACCCGAGATGCAGATATCTCGACGCACCGTGTAATTTTACGAGGCTTAAACGCGGTTACCGGGTTTCCGCGACGAGTCCGTCCGAGAACTGGCGTCATTTGCATTTTTCGTGAGGATCATTATCCGCGCGGAAGTCACCGTCACGATTAAAGTAAAGTGGAGGAAAAAAAGAGAGGATAAAAGAAAGATAGGAAAAAAAGAGACGTACATGAGAGTATCAGTGGCAAATTCTGGACGATCAATAAGTGCCGACAACGCGCGAACGTCCATAATTTCAGTGCGGTCCACTAGTTGGATTGGTAAAACATTCAGAATCATTTTCGAGCTTTTTGCGTCTTGAATTCGCGACGAGACGACCGAGCTGATTTATGTTCTCCCGGGAACGTCGATCGCAGAATTAATGCAAGTCGTAATTAACGCGGACTTCTTGCGCTCATAGTGTCTGGTGCAATTTATCTCGCATGTTTGTGCGTTGCTTCGCTAGACGCAGAAGATGAGAAGAAGTTGCGAAGTGTTTGTTAGTTTTATAACGACAGCATTTAATAATGCATTTAACTGATCTTTTATTCGCGAAGCGATCCACAGTATATTAATATTTCCAAAGCTACACTGCAAAACATGTCCACTTTAACTATAACGGAAAAAAGTCATTTTTTTCCGCTTTAACTTGTAAGTGTGAAATTAAAGCGGAATCATATATATATATATATATATATATATATATATACTGCTGCCATATTGCGAGTTGCCATAGTTACGTTATTTTCGTCCGCTTTAAATATGTATGACCGAAATCGTAACCGATGATCACATCCTTTATAATATCCGTTATAATGCTAGATTATTACCAGTCCTATTTATATAAAGGATTTTAATCCTTTATATAAATCACATCCTTTATAATATCCGTTATAATGCTATTGGGTTGGCCAAAAAGTAATTGCGTTTTTTTCCAATAGATGGACATACATGTCTTGAAATGTAACTAACTTCATTCTAAACCGCAAATTCATTATGTAGGTTAACAACTCACAGTTCAAGCTTGTTTTAGAAAAAGAAAGTACACGATTTCGTTAACAATTGTTTGTTTGCCGTCGATTTCAAAATGGAAAATCAAAAAGAACATTTTCGTCATATTTTGTTTTATTACTTCCGAAAAGGGAAAAATGCTGTGCAAGCTCATAAAAAGTTATGTGATGTATATGGCGAAGATGCTTTAAACTGCGGCAGTGTCAAAATTGGTTTACTAAATTTCGATTTGGAGATTTTAATGTGAAAGATGCACCACGCTCAGGAAGGCCAATCGAAATTGATGATGACAAAATAAAGGCACTGATCGATTCCAATCGGCGTTTAACGACACGAGAGATTGCTGAGAATCTTAACATATCGAAATCGAGTGTTGAAAACCATTTAAAACGACTTGGATACATTAGTAAGCTCGATATTTCGGTACCACATGAGCTCAAAGAAATTCATCTCACTAAGCGTATTGACATCTGCGATTCTCTTTTGAAACGTGAGGAAAATGATCCATTTTTGAAACGCATGATAACAGGCGACGAAAAATGGATCGTCTACAACAACGTCAAACGAAAAAGATCGTGGAGCAAGCGTGATGAACCTGCTGAAAGCACTTGAAAAGCAGATATTCACCAAAGAAAGATTATGCTGTCAGTCTGGTGGGACTTTAAAGGTATTGTGTATTTTGAGCTGCTTGCAAGGAATCAAACCATTAATTCAGACGTATACTGTCGTCAACTGGATAAATTAAATGATGCCATCAAACAGAAACGTCCAGAATTGGTGAATCGCAAAGGTGTTGTGTTTCACCATGATAACGCTAGACCACGTACAAGTTTGGTCACTCGTGAAAAATTGTTGCAGCTTGGATGGGATGTGTTACCATGATGTTACCACATCCACCATATTCGCCAGACCTGGCACCATCAGATTACCATTTGTTTCGTTCTTTGCAAAACACCTTGAATGGTAAAACCTTTACTGCTGATGAGGATATCAAATCGTTCTTGGAATTGTTTTTTGCTGAAAAAGATAAGAACTTTTTTGAGCGCGGAATCATGAAGTTGCCTGAAAAATGGCAAAAGATAATCAAACAAAATGGACAATATATTGTTTAATAAAGTTTTTGTTTCCCATGAAAAATTCGCCTTTTATTTATATAAAAAAAACGCAATTACTTTTTGGCCAACCCAATAGCATTATAACGGATATTATAAAGGATGTGATCATCGGTTACGATTTCGGTCATACATATTTAAAGCGGACTAAAATAACGTAACTATGACAATTCGCAATGATTCCGCTTTAATTTCACGCTTACAAGTTAAAGCGGAAAAAAATGACTTTTTTTCCGTTATAGTTTCGCGGAATTTAAAGTGGACATGTTTTGCAGTGTATATATAGCTATCTATATCTCTCAATTACTCGAAATCAGTTTCTCTTGCGATTGATTAATTTGCGGATTTGCTCGCGAGTTCTTCCATCTTCAAACCAAAGCCGAAATTCTTCCACGCGATAACTTGATTTAACTTTTTCGTTAATTTTCTTAATGTCCCTTCTGCGCGTATATTTTATCTCCGCCGAGTGCACGCGCGCACGCACGAAAATCGCGCGCATTACGCATAATAATAATCGTGTCGCACGATCATATTATTTATACGCGTATTACTTTCACGCGATATATCTTTATTACGAGGTGTGCACCTGTACTTGTGCAGCGTACGGCTCATCAGCGCGAAAGCGATCGCGGCAATGGACAGCTCGATTGAAATTTTCCCTGGAAATCGCTGAAAGGGGAGAACCACGCCGCAAAGTCCGACGTAATGATAATGGAGATTACAAACGGCCGTGTCCGTCGGTTTCTCATTCCGGGAGCGATGTGTGCTTGTGCAATATGATTAAAAGAAGCAGATTATCGTCGACGAGGGGCGTCCGAGCGGCGGCCGAGAAGAGCTCGTATCGAGCGAATAGATAGACGGGAATGATCACTTATCGGGCTTTATTAATTTTCTTGATGGGACCGACCACGTGTGACGGATTGTACGTGGAACACTGCGGAATAACGTTACCGGTCGATCGTATAGCATTGCGGACATGTCCGGTTGGCTGTCGGGAAATAGCGTTCCTTTTTTAACGTTGCAACTCATACATCAAGATTTAACAATAATTTTATTGCGCGTATTATACTGATGTCGCATGATTAAAGTAGAATGATTATTTAATTATCTTTAAGCGATATTGCTTCATTGTTTTCTTTGTTGCATGGAAAATGTGCAGTACTATCTACAATGGCAGAACGTACTCCAATATTTTTCGTGCGAGAAATGTGATTGCTCTCGATCAGGCTCACAATAAGCCAAAGCTACCTTTATATTTGCATGTCTCGAGCAATTAATGTTTTTTATCATGGCAGGGAAAAGAGCATATCTTATTTTTATCTTCGATCATTTGCGCGACATAAAATACGCGCGTGTCTGTGCACTGCAGTCATACACATACGGTACAGGTGCAGGAATGATTCTTATAAGATACGTGGCGAACTTCGAGTAATAACGGTGCATTGTTCTGTCGTGCGACTTTCAAAATAATATATTAGCTATCTTGTATGCATAAAAACTATCGCATATTACGGTCTTCACTATCACTTTCTAACAAGTAGATAATTAATCCAATAACTTTTTGTTTCTGAGACACAATTTTATGATAAACAGAGTTAAATAGATTATTTATTTATTAGAATCGCGTGAAACAGAACGCCCTTGTGCAACTAGCTATGCTATAAGAGTATTCTTGCGTTCACCGTGATTGACAGTGCACTTTCGGTATCGTGGCTCGCTGCGAGCGGAAGGAATTTCATTGCTGCAGCTGCAGCGGGCATAAGAAGGCGGTAGCTGGTTCCGTATAACGACCGTGTTCTCGTTTAAAGAGCGTGCATACTCTTGCCTGTCAATTATCGGCATGATTGTTAGCGGCTCCAACCATGCAGCACATTATCGTGTGTATTATTATCTATTGCGTTCACACGCGTATCGTTCTCGTTTATATTTACGATAATTTAATTACTATTAAGCATCGACGTACAAGCCAAAGATGTTGATCTACATCGAAATTCCGTAAAATTACACGCCCGCTCCTCCCGCGCTTCTCTTACTTCTCGTGCTTTCTTATTTAATTTTCACTTGTTTTCTCCTCGTGTAACTAAGCCCGATTACTTTCACCGTTATATCGAGATGAAGGGAAGGAAGGATTATACTATCAAATATTAGTTGACGTGAAGAAGTTTTTATTGTCACATTACCATTTTATAATACATCGGAGCAAATTACATCGACAACGATAAGATCGAGGTTCAATTTTAATAAAAGGGGCCGACGCACATCGCGCCGGGATATCGCCTCTCAGTCCCACGAGTCTCTCTGTGACAAATCAAATAATTGCTGTGTACACAGCGTGCTGTGGAAACAGTACGTCATCTTGTAGCAAAGAAATCGAGGATCGAGGGTGACGTGTGTATCGTGCGTGGGTGGCAAATGCGTGCTGCGACAATCAATTGGAGCTCCTCCATCAGGATGGGATCAGCTCGTAGTTGAGGCTCATTTTCGGGCAAATAATTATCCTATGATTAAAATCTCATTTTTGCCGGAGCGATTATTGCTTTATTTCAGAGAATTACAAACGCCGATGAAATGGAATAAAACGAAAAAGAGTCTTATCGTCGTACATGATTATTGAACCGCGTGGCATTATTGAACCGTGAAAATTGGGAGATGCATTTTTCAGTGCAATACAGAAATGCTCTCCGTGCGGAAAATGAGTTTTGCTCTCCTTCTCACTTGCATGCATTAAAATCGCTTCGAAATCTACCATAAATTATAGGTCACTCCGCATCGACAGCGTTCCAGTCAGATAAGAGGTGTAATAAGTTCCGATGTGTATTTTTTTCGTCTGTCCGGGTGTGTAGTATGATGGTAGAAAATATGGCGAAACACGCGAGGTACGTCACAGATACAGAACTGACAGAGTGTTACGACTCCCTCAATCTTCACGCTTTCAAACATGCAGTCACTGACGATGCAGCATGATACTTTAGCACACTTATGATTTTATAACACACGCGCGAGATTATAGAGATATGAATATTATTCATAAAACATAGCTATACAGTTTTATGTTATTATTACTCTATTACTACGTATGTTTATGTTACTATTACTCTTATTATTATTAACTGTTATTGTGAATAAATTTTTCCTCATAATTTCAGATCAAGAAGATCTCGCGTTTTTATCAAATTATTAATCGACCATTAATAAGCTGTGCATAAATTTGCACACCGAATTGTCATATACACTGAGATGTTACGCTGATTACCATGATCCTGCTGATTCCACTTGAAATTAAAATAATTCTTTTTAATAAAAAAAGAAGTCGATCGCTTTTACAATTATTTCGTATAACTTTTATAAAACGTCGAGTGACATGCAAAACAGTAATCGCGGTGTGCATCGCATATATCGTACGTCTCGCCCGCAATCATTTCGTGCGCAAATATCGCGAGCCACGCTGGCCCATGACGCTCTTGATTCCTAATCAAATGCATCCGTGCTGCGGAGAATCGTCGCGCCTCTGTTTACTCGGGTTTTACATGCAGTTCGCGTGGCGTATATCGAAAAAAAATTGCAAAGCAGGAAAGTAAAGCAGTAACGCGTGCTTATTTAACGGTCGCGATACAGTGGAGGCCGTTATTTGAACGTATCTTCCACCAACAGGGCCGTCTTAAGCATTAGTGCCGCCCGTGTGCGAACGAACAATTGCCGCCCCCTTAAACTAAATCGAAATAAATCGAAATTAATTTTGCTGGGCTGGACAAGGCAGAAAAAACTTCTTGCTATAATCAATAAACAACAATTCTTACTTAGGTTTATTTATTTGATCAAATAGGTAATTAAAATAGGAACAATGAAAAACATGTACATATATATACATAGGTACATAATTTAGGTATATAATTTATTATAAAAAAGAAAACAAACAAAATTTAATTCATCAATTTAACTCAGAGTAATATTTACCTTTCTAGCTTTTTTAGTAACAAATTCTTTGATAATATCTTTTTTATCCAGGTTTCTAAATATTTCATTCTCTATACTTAAAATAGCCAAAGAATTGAGTCTTTCTTGGCACATTGAAGATCTCAAATAGTTTTTTATTAGCTTAAGCTTAGAAAAAGACCTTTCTCCTGAAGCTACCGTTACGGGTAGGGTTAGTAACATTCTTAAAGATATTGTTAGATTTGGAAATGTTGTGGTTAATTCATTTTTTAACATAAATTGCAATAGATCAAAAGCACCAAGTTCATCTTCAAGAAAAACTGAAACATTTTCAATTTCCGTATCAAGTTCTATTGCATCAATATCGCACTCTTTGATTGAAGGATCGGTCAGTTTTGTTTGTAGGTCCATGCAAGTTTTCAGTCTAAAATTTTTACTTTTTTACTAAATTCTTTTATATTATTTAAAAACCAAAACAAGTCATTGAAGTTTTTTATTTGTTCAAATCGTTCTTCAATTTTCGAAATGGCAATATCTATTATAGTGTAGGAAAAATTTATTTTGTATTTGGTTTTAGGATCTGATATATTATCATCATTACTTTCGTAATCAAACATTCGTTTTTTCTTCCGTCGTCTGACAATTGCATCATTTAAAAAAGTTGGTTCACAATCCATTTCAATCGCTATTTCTTGAGCATCATTCAATATAATTTCGAACTCATTAGCCGATCTTATTTCTTTTAAAAAGGAAAGTAAATTATCTAACATTTTTATTAAACTAGGAACAATCATATTTGGACTTTGCATGCTTTTGCTAACAACATTTATTTTTCCTAAAAGCTTGTACCAAATAATTACTGAACAAATAAACTGAAAGCTTTTAATTTTAACAATAAGAGATTTGGCTAAATGTTTGGTATCATTGTCTTTGGATTCATCACTATAAATAGAATATAAAGCATCATAAACATGATGTAAATTAAATCTAAGAGCTTTAATAGACTCTACTCGGCTCTCCCATCGAGTATTTGACAATGGTTTTAATGTTAGACTTGGAACTTCAGTTTTTAATATATTCCAACAATAAGTAGAAACCGAAAAAAAACGATATAATTCTTGGACTATATTTAAAAAATTTGTAATCTCCAATGAACCTGTAGCAGCGTCATTTACTACTAAATTTAAACTGTATGCTCCACAAGGCATAAAAAATGCTCTAGGATTGATATCAAGAATTTTTTCTGAAGACCATTATATCTCCCCTTCATATTAGCCCCATTGTCGTAGGCTTGACCCCTAAGATTATTTATATTTATATTTTCATTATCAAAAAAATTCACAAGAAAATTAGTCAATCCTTGACCAGTATTAGTCAATCCTTGACTCCGGTCGTATCAGTCACAGGGAAAAAACTTAAAAAATGCTCTCTAATTTCTATTTTTTTGGAATCTTCGTTCAGATGCACAAAACGTACAACGACTGTGATTTGTTCTTGGTGACTAATATCTGGGGTACAATCTAGAATCACAAAAAAATATTTTGATTTATTTAATAGATTAATAATTTTATTTTTAACTTTTTGGCCTAATATAGAAATGAGCTCGTTTTGAATATTATGACCTAAGTAATGAGTCAAACGTTTATTATCAGATTGAATGCGTCTGATATGCTCTGCTAAAACATGATCGAAAATAGAAATTGTTTCAATCAGTTTTAAAAAATTGCCATTATTTTGCTCGAAAAGAGTTTCACTAGAGCCTCTAAAAGCTAAATTTTGCCTTGCCAAATATTCAATCACATGAATAATTCTTTCCAGAACAAATGTCCAACGGTTTCTTTCTGAACTTATAAGTTTTTCATTTTCACAGTCTATAGTTGTTTCAAGTTTTAAGGATTTTTTCAAATTTATAACAGATAATACATTGTTAATATGCTCTTTACTTTTTTCATGTCTCTCAAGCGCTTGAGACAAATGTTTCCAATCGTTGAAACCATTGCAGTCAGAGAAAGACAAGTGAGCTTTTGAACCAAATAGTTTACAATTAAAACAATAAACTGCGTTTTTAGATTCTGAGTATATCAGCCATTCTCTGGAAATTTTTTCATTATTTTTCAATTTTTTGTAATAACTTGTTGAAAATGATCTATTTTGTTTGTTTAACGGAAAAGAAAAATTTTTTATCTGAATTGGACCTAGTTCTAACAAAGTGAATCTCATTTGATCCGGAATAAACTCTGACCAAGAACCAATGTCCCTTGGAATTACTTGTTGATAATTTATTGATGATGAATCTGCCGATGTACTTTCAATTGGTCGATCAAGTATTGAGTCTTGATTGTTAGTTTTATCAAGAATATTCTCAACATTAGGAGTTGCTTCCTGAGTAGCCTCCGACAAACATTCTTCACTCGATGAATTCTCCTGTTCTTGCGTCGGAGTTTTTTGTATTAAAAACTTTTTCAATGGTGTGGTGAATTGTTTTACTGACTCTTCTTTCTCCAATCTTCTCTTACGATATTCAGATCCAGATAAACGTTTTCGACCGTCTGACATCTGACATAGAAATAATAAATAAAATACAAACAAGTAAATACGATCCATTTTATGTTTTGAAATATAAAAACATCAACAAAAAAGAATATATAACAAATGATAACAGTGACTTTCGTAGAAGCTCTTTTAATAACAAATTCAGTACTAAGCAATTGAAAGGTGTTTCATTTAGGTACTTACCTTTAATTCACAGAACAATTCGCAAAGTAGAAATAAAGAAGTTTGTCTTTTAATATTGTTGAGATTTAATTAGATAAAACAGAAACACTTAAAGAAACAAGAAATAAATTTTAGTAAAGACTTTCTTGTAACGAGACAGCTTTCTCTATTAATCAGCTATAGTATTTTTCGTCTCTATGCAACGCATTCATATTGACTTGAGCGCCAATTTCAACAAATATGAAGCCGCGTTACAGAGAGCGGCCATCGGAAAAATTGACCGATGCGCACTTTGACAAAGACAAACAGCTTATTTATTATTTGTCTTACAATTAGTTAGAGAGCCTCTGAGGGAGGCTCTCTAGTCTTTGTCTCACCAATGTAGTTCATGTCCACTTTTAAATACTGTTTTGAGGTTTCCCGCAAAATTTGAAAAATGTTATATTTTCATGAAAAGCATTATTTTATTTTGTCAAAATTTTTACTCTCAACAAAATTTGTCGCCCCTTATGTCCTGCCGCCCGTGCGCGGTACACCCTTTGCACACGCGGTTAAGACGGCCCTGTCCACCAACGTCAGATTCCATGTGCTGTGAAAAAACAAAACCATGAAAAATGATTTCTAACAGTTTTAAATTTTAAGAAATAAAATAACATAATTCGTTTTTTATTCCTCAATATCGGATCTCTTAATTTCATCACTTAGGGTGCTGTACGGGGGACATGATTGTAGGGGAGACATGACTGCCTTCACTGCCTTCTACCTGATTGTCTTCTGATTCCTAATCGCGGGAGCGATGGCCACTCTGTTTATTCTCCTGTTTTATGACATGTTGTGTCTCTTTCTCGTGTGCGTATGTGTGCTGTGTGGCGACATTTGGGGTATATCTGCCTGGCACTACGAACGATTATTTGCCGTGTCATACAGTGGTCGTGCGCGCATTATGTGATGTTCGATGCCTCTGATGGCGATGTGTGTATGTGTACTGGTTGCGATCGGTATCAGATTTGACCGGCGGCGGGTTGTGGCCTCCTCCTCTTCGTTCCGGGCGCGATCACGCTCCCGTGGCGGCAGGATAATGAAAATAAAGTGGCGGATAAAGAAGCGTGGACGAGCGCGATCGATGAGAGCGGTCTTACGCGAACGAGCCTTTGGGCGACGCTGTTTTGGCTCCGAAAGATTGAAAGGGCCGCGCAAGGGTAACAGGTGTGTGTATGCAAGAACGAGTACTGATAGTATTAGGTCATTAACCAAGTAATTGGAGTCGCGTCTAGCTAACGATACAAATATTATAACGATGTTTTGGAGAATTTTGTTTTTGTTTCTTAAAAATTGCTTATTCTACTATAAAATTAATTTACGACAAACTACCTATATTGTGTTGTCATAGGTACGTGTTTAGTTTGATTCATCGTCATTTAAATGCGACCAGGATTACTTAGTTAATGACCTAGTAATACTATTCCTACGAAGAAAAAGAGAAGATTCATTGGTATTATCACTTCCATTTTAATAAACGTTTTGCGCTTCCGCGATCGATCGATTTCTTGTACAAAAGTTGCAAATCGTGGATGAAACATTTCCGAAAGCAAAGAAAGGATGTTTAGTTGGAGGTTTCCAGATTTTACTTCGATTTACATAAACATTATGTCCGCATAAACAATACGTAATATATTAGGTGGCTGAAATGACTTGCACGGAGAGATGCAAGCGCTGTTTTATCACTACGGGATTTAAAAGGTACAAATTTACGAGGTCAGAAAGGCCAGCTGATTCTTGAGCGATGGCACCGTGAACGCAAGATTGCATAACAGGTGTGTGGCTCGCTGATACATATAATATTCCGTTGACCGTTAGACTGACAGACAGCTATGAGTTATGAAAGTTCGCGACTTGTAGCCAAACAAAATTTCCATTTTACGAAACGGAACGACTTTTATATGAATGTTTGGCAGTCGATGCGCCAAACTTGGCACGCGAATCTCGCCGGATCTGGGAAGATCGTCGGGACTTTGGCAAATTCGTGTGAAAACCGTTGGAGTTTCCGGTGTCGCGCGGAGGAAGGATTACGCAACCGATCGGTCGAATCCATTTCCGACACGCGAATTTCATCCGGCGCCACGTGGTTACCAGCGCGCGTGGTCGCAGCGCGTGGATGGGCTCGCGCGCGAGCACGTGCACCGTTGGCTCTATTGGCGGAATCAGCAGGTGCAGCTGCGATGGTGTGGCGGCATGGGGTTTTAGCGTCCGAGCGGCGATCTGTAGCGTGCGAATCGTGGCTCCGTAACAAACCAAGGATATTCCCTCGTTTCTCTTTTTTGCGGAGAGCGAAGAGTGACTTTTATGTCCATCTGCTGCCGCGCGCGCTGCCGATACGAGTTACGCGGGTCTCTCGGCCATACACTCGCTCGGCTATTTCTTTTATGATGATCCTGATGTACACGACGACGCAAAACGCACGCGACGCCGCGCTGGTAAACGACACGACCGATACAGGATAACGGAATTAACGGGGAATGTATTATATATAATGTTATAATTCGTATGGCAAGACATCGGATGGGACATGCTGGTGTATCGTGTTTTTTTTTTCTATGGGGATTATTCGCAGGTGATTTGCTTTGAATTTTCTCGACTAATGGTTGAGTGGAACTCTTCACGCTCGAATGAAAAGATACGGGAGAGAGATATGTTTAATGTATCAAATTGCTAAATGAGTGTATCAAAAATATTAAGAGAAAGAAAAAAAACGAAATTTTGCTGGAATTGTAGGAATTGTGTGTTCTAGTATAGAATAATCCCGCCTTTAGACGTAAACTTTAAGCCTACGTTTGATTATGATTATTGCCGTTATAGCGCGAATCTGCGTTCTTTGCAAAAGAACGCGGAAATGAGAAGGAAAATTTCTCCTTTTCTGAAATAAATTAAACGAATGATTATTGGATATTGAGCAAAGTTAATAAGGCGGCATGGTTAAAGAGGAAGCTGGATTAGTTTAATTGCAACCATAAAATATTGTGAAAGAGATTACTAAAAGAGTACTCGATGTTTTTTGCGTCCGTCGTCTTCGACATTGTCGTAACGCTTTTTTTCGGAGTCATCGGTTCTCCCCAATTTTTTCTCTTGAACGAGAAAGGAACGATATTAAGCGATATTAAGCCATTACGAAATGCAGTCGACAAGTACTCATGAGAAATTATATTCAACATTAAGGATTTATTTTCTTTCGGATAACATATTTTAATGTGTGCATAAGTCGCTGTATGGTACAATTATTACACTACAATTATTCATCCATCTTTAAACTAGATTCGGGGAGATGCATTGTTGGTACCATGCATAATGCTGAAATTGGAACATAATGTTTAAAATTGGATTGAAATTTTGAACATCAGTAATATCAATTCTTAATTGGTAGAATTTTTTAGAATTAATTAGCGGATTATTTCAAACCGATTATTAAACGATATTTCGAGAAGAGCACGTGCAAATTTAAGCGAACGCCATGCGAACGGTACGGTAAATGATCAGGTACTCTTGATGTGGGATGATGCGCGATGCAATCTTACGATACGCGTAAGTGCACCATTGCAATCGACGCGCGGCATACTCAACGAATTCGCGACGGTGGTACGTATGTACGAGAGTGTTATTAAGCTGTCAATACATCGATTTAGTCTTCGGCTAATCGAGGTGCTCGTGCGGTGTGCAATTAGCGTACCGACAGTGAGCTTCTTTTCTGCGAACCGCAAAGTCATCCTTGCATTAAATCACTTTTGCACGAGCGTAATGCATATTAGGAGAAGCGAACAAGCGAAAGGAGGCGTGACGATAATCTTAGTCGCATACTTTAGCACAGCTAAAACATAGACACATTCGCTTTTACGAAAGCTGAATTTTTCCTCGAATTAATTGTTTTCAGCGTCACGAAGCAAGTAGATCAAAAAATCATGACAAAAATCGCATTTTATACGTACGATCCTGTTTTTTCGTCGTTCGTGCAAACATTCCATTCGGAGCACAAAAGAAGTCGAGAAAGGTAACTCCCTCGCTCGGAGCGAGCGAGCCAAATGACGGGACGATTTCGGCTAAGAAAATCACTGCTAAGAACGCGTCGGTGTCATGTCCGCATGAAATGTGGGCCCTTAGGGCATTTGGCGAAGGGTTCCTTGACCGGCAGGTAGGAAGCTCGTGAGAGATCTGTATCGCCTTTGCGGCTAAAAATATGGCGGGCGCAAGAGGGGTACACGAGGAACGCGAGCAATGGGAGGAACAAAAAGGGCAGGAAGGACAGCGACTCGAAGTTTTAGAAGGAAGTCCAATTCCGGGCGCTTGTGTCTTTAACCCCGGGTGCATCGAACGTAGAACATATATTTGCGTGTATCTCGGCGGCGATTATAACGGGTTTTTTGCACTCTTTTGCACGGTCGAGATAGCGAAATCGCAACTGCGATTTCCCGGGCGCGTTCGTTATTTTGATTCTCCACCGGGATATTTAATGACGCTATCAGTAGCCGTGATCTTGATTTAATAATTGCTTATTAAAATGTGATGTAATTAGTGCAGATGCGAACGACGCGTCTTGCCAAAAGTTCACTGACCGAACACACATCGGAGGCAAAAGTGACGTAGATCTCGTAAAATTTTTTTCCAATTTTTATAGATTTTTATTCAAGATTCATAGCTCTTTATTGTTGTTTAAATGTGATAGTATTCGTAATGTTATCCATCGAAAACACATGCAATCTTTCGATTACTTGTGCACTTTATGATTACCCAACTCTTTGTCCATTTAAAAATGGAGTTTCTGGAATATTTAGTAAAAACATAATCACTGAAAAAATTTAGTCAATCTATTCTTCATTAAGTCCATTCCATTCCATCAATCAAGTTTTGTAAAATCATTTTCTTCAAAAAACTATACGAAAATCGGAGTCTCAATAATTTTACTGAAAATCACATGATCGAAAAATCCAGTGTTGAGAAAGAGTGCGGCGTATTTGTGACTCTGCACGTGTATAGAGATCATATAGATGCACATGCAAGCAAATATGAGGGAAGCACCAGCTGTTTATAATAAATTCCGATACAACGCGTACACGCAAGACGCGCGAGAGCCATCAAGCCGGGCGAAGTCCGCGTTCCTCGCCGTCCACGAGTCTCATAAAAATCAGCGCAATTAGTCCTACGGACGTCCCTTTCAATCCGGAGTTGCGGGCCCAGAGTTCGCCGACCGGCAGCGCGGCGGGCCCCCTTTTTTACCTCTCTCTTTTCTCGTTCTCTCTTCCTTCTGCCTGATCTCCGTTCCCTGCCGTGCTGTGCTTTGCGGAAGATCGGATTTGTTAGATACCCGAGAAGAGGGTGGAGGCAGAAGGGGACTGTGAGTCTTAAGTGGAGGGCATCCGGCTGCCAAAGGGCCCTGAGGGCCCCGGCCGGAGCAGCTGTTTTCGGGTGCGATGACACTTGCCGCCCCGCGCTCTCAGCATGCCCGCAGCAACGGCAACGCAACGTTAGCGCGATGGGGCCCGTAGGGCTCCGCAAAAACCGCAGAAGGGCGAATCTCAATGGGGCACGTGCCCTTACGAGTCAATTCACTCGCGAGGTTTATTCTTGGATCTTCTCTTGCGCGCTTCTACTCTTTCTCTTTCTTTCTTTTTTCTTCTCTCTTCTCATTCTCTGTGCTTTCTTTATTGAGTCCGAATGCGATGTAAGTGCTGCAGACAAGATCTCGCGTTGATCTAAACAGCGAGTATTTCTCATTCTCCTCTTCTCTTTGTTTTAATTAAAAGGAAAACAAAGGAATTATTCTCGAATGTTTTACAAAAACTCCCGCATCACATAAAAAAAGAAAAACGGATTTCAAGCGACAATGGTTTGGATGAAACCGTGCTTTCGCGTGGCAGCCACTTACATCACACTCACGTAAAACTGTAGCATATAATACCTACGGAACGATCCATAACGATCGGCGTAACTTCTCGACGTACTGGCTCGTCCCGAATGAATTATTCCAAGAATTTTCCCGCACGCAAGAACGCCGCCGCCACCCTCGTTCGCGGGGGTGGTCCCTCATCGCGGTTTTCATACAATTCCCGGTGTCCCTGCGTGCTGTATCGGAGAGACCGTGCCGGCCGGCCTGGTCGACACTTTTATTTGCTCTGGGTGTCGTGTTACGCGCTCGTGTCCGCGCGGACGCGCGCGGAAAACGCTACTTATCTTTACAGCTTCGTATATACAGCGCGCGTATCATACGATCGCTTTAAGCAGGATCCACATTGTCGAACTGAGTCGCGAGCTACGATTAGTTAATTTTCTTCACAAATGTGCAAAAGTAAAATTTTTGTGAACTTCGAATTATCGTTAGCCATATTTTGCTTTCACAATTGATGATAATTCTCATATGTTCATATTGTTATTGGAAAAAAGTGCGCTACTATGTTACATAATGCTTTCTAGTGAAATATTGACTTATGACGGGAAGCTGTAAATTGATTCACATGCAAAAATGTTTGCGATTCTAGGTTGGTTCTACAATGTAGATTGGCTTGGCAATGTGGATCCTGCTTTACCCTCGTACGGTTGGCGATCATTATCGTTAGCCAGCAACGCGAATTACTCTTCTCCGGGCTAATCAGCGATGACCCACTTCATTAAACACTGTTAAATAATTTCCGTCGAGTCGTCTGCTACCCCTCTTTCTCTGTCTATCCCTTCTTTGAAAAAGAGTTTTTCATTTCATCGCTCGCGTGTATTATTGGACAACCTCTGATCTTTCAGTTGAGCGGACTGAAAGTTCACGTTCGATGGAAAACGGCGTCTTAAGTTCAGATCGCGTTTAAATATAGATAACTTGCCATAAACTTCTTCATAACTCTGCATCGCACTCTTCTTCTTTTAAATACGCACGCTTTGGGTTTCGGGTGTTTACATGGGATTTCTTATTAATCGAAAACAGATTAAACATAACGGGAACGAAAAAAGAACCCGCGGGAGGTTTATCACAACCCGCAGCGAGGCGTTTTTCATGGTCATGAATTTACGTGCACCGGCGTGTAGTGTCCACGGCACGCAAGCTCGCAAGTGAAACGTGAAATTTATATACTGGACGATACTTGGTATCGTCCACAGCACGCGGAGATTACACTGACAGCGGTGAAAAAGCGGTATCCGTTCATATCTTTCCCTCTTTAACTTGAAACAGCAACGTTATTCCGATTTTTGCGATGCAAGATCAAAAGGGTTGGTTTTCTTCAACGTCCGGATTTCTTCGCGTTAAATTAGACTGTTTGTTTTTTTGCAGACAGTTACATTCATAGATTCGCTTTCGATCGACGACTCGCAGGTCGACAGAATCGCGAGGGTAAGGATTAGACATTCTTTGCGCGGAAACGCGCGCGCGCGAGTGCAAGGTCCTCGCCAGGACTCCGAGTAACCCAAACCTCGGCAGGTTTTTCGGGTGCAGGTGGTTTGCCAGCATGCGAACGTATGAATAGAAGACGAACGGGTGTATCCACTCATTGTATACAGGAAAGTGTGCGTGTACATTCGCGAGTGTCGAGAAAAGCGTGTCTGCTCCTTTATGCATTTGCAAAAAGATGTATACGTGTATTTACAGCTTGGAAAGAAAACTAAGAAAATATTCAATTAACCCCCTTTCTTCTCAATTTTCTCTATATTTTTAAAGATACGGAGAGAACGTCTATGTTATCTTAAAACGCAATGAATGTCATCCCCTTTTTTTAAAGATTATGTATCGCAAAGAGATAATGTAACATCCAAAATACATACATATGAATTTGGACTTGCGATAATCATGCCCATCAACTTGATTCGAAGCATAGTTCCGAGAAAATGCACGACGTCTGAGAGAGAAGAGAGAAAGAGGGAGAAAGACTGAAGAGGCCCGTATAATTATACTCATTCGATATCCATCGCGGATCGTTGCGGTAATCCCGATTCGATTATTAACACATGCCTAGGATCAATATCCACGTATCCTCCCTGACCGTGTGTACCGTGCCTTATGTCGGGGGGCCCGTCGTCGAGGGTCCGCCGCGGGCCAACTGCTGCACTCCGAAGCTGCACTTTCGACAGCGCGGCGGACCACTCGACGGGAGCCACGCGCCGGGCCTTATGGGCCTCACTGGGGTAATTAATACCCCAGACGGGGGTGTAACCGATATCGTACGCCCCCGCCGTCCGCGTACCTTCTCCCTTTCTCTCCTCACTCTCTCCCCGTCGCCGGACCACCTCCTCCTTTTTTTCCTTGCGAATATTAGAGGCTCCTCTCCTCCACGGAGGCCGTATGGGCCCCGTAATAATTGGCACGTGCAAAAAGGGGACGGGCCGCCCTGCTAGCACGCTGTGCTGCTCTTAAAACTCGACATTGGGTCAGTGATGCGCAAAATTGATCCGGGTAGATCGACACGTTAGATTAATTCGTCTATCCGGCAGGAGCCGGGACAGCAGCAGGCTATATTCAGTTTCAAAAAAGAAATTAGAAAGCAGAAATTAAAGGTAAAAATTGCACGAACGATGACGCGTGCAGATTTATTTAACAAAAAGTAGCAATTCCTTGTAGCTTGACATGGCTTTACGATATATTTATAAAAATTCATAAAAATCCATACTTGGAAAAATTTAACTTATTTAAAATAATACATACGATTAATACCAATTAATATATCGTTGATATTAAGAGGAGCTTTCTTGTTAACAACAAATTATTAATTGATATCGTTGCTTTGATCGAGTGTCTCCATAAAAGAAGGAATAGGGATTGAGAACCGCTGCTATGCGCGGCGACTACGAGGACGGGGAGGATTGAAGGCTGGAAAGACGCTGAAGGGATTATTAAACGGTGGTAATGGCGGTAATAAACACAATTACAATAATCTCGATGCTCGTGAGAGAGGCAGCGGCTGACCTCGGTGCTGCAGCGGTGCAAAGTGATTTAGGTATGATGTATCGCTTGACACACGATGTCTTCATCATGCCGAACGACGTTCTTGCGAAATCACGGAAAGGGGGAGCGGTGCTGCTCGTTTTAATCGCGGTAATTAATCATTCGCGTCCAACGGTGATTTCCGCGCTCGCTTTTGCCACATCGATAAAGCACGAAACAACCGTTACGTGAATACGGCACCAAGAACGCGGTTGAATCGGTAACGCGGTAATCGGCCGATTGCACCGAGCAAGTAATACGTGGCCAGCGATTTTGTTCCGCCCTTGGCAACTGGCGCGAGATTCATCGCGTCGATTAAGTCCAGTGCAGACAAACAAAAGTGGTCGATAACGCCAATCAATAAGGCCCAGATGCACTCGCGCTGGTCCTCGGAAACGCGTAATGAGCACATTAAACGGTGCCGCATTTTGCTGCTGGCGCTGTTCCTGCCGATCTCTCCGACATTGTTACTGTAAATTTATCCGACGAGATAACGGCGCCGGTTACCGTATACTTGTTCTGCCTTACAAAGTGCACCGAAAATGTTCACGCACCTTGTTATCGGATGAAATCGGCTTGCGGTACATTTGTCGAGCGTTATTATTGCACGGGCGGATGCGAATTATATCGCGGTTATGTTCTTAATAAAAAAATGATTTTGAACGCCTGCGTACTTTCGTCCTTCTGACCATGGAGGTATCATCGTTCGCTCGTTAATATCGTCGATGCGAGCACGAATTTTTCTCTAACCTTCTCGGACAATGCGTCGCATTACATCGCAATGGCGGCGGCGATGGCCAATCAAGTATTATAATTCGTCGCTCACTGCTCGAGGCGGCGCATAATTTAACGCAAACAAGACCCTTAAGGACCGGGCTAGCAGTCGCTTTAAAAGTCACTGTTCACGCCTGTCACAATATTTTACGTACGAATGGGCGTTCGAGCCTGCGGGGGTTGCCTTTTGTGTCGCCCGTCTCTCGTAATTTATGCCCTTTTAAATAGGGCGAGTCTTCGAGTCGGGAGACGACGATCAGGTTGGCTAACCACCCTAAAAAATCCACAGAAAATCGTTGAATGCGTTTGTCTCTCCCATAACTCCGCCCTATTTGCGTCTTCCGAAACTTGTCACGGATGTAAATCACACGTGACGTTTCTTTCGTTCATCTCGAGGGGTGGAAACGCGTTCGATCGAGTGAAAATTAGGACAAAAATTATGCAGTTTCGCGCCTTGTCGGTGACCATCCTCGGGACTATCCTCCGTTGAATCCCACCTTTCCCTCGAGCGAGTTCTTTCGACCTTTTCGAGAAGGATGGCTGCAACTTGACAAGGGTTGGATTATGCGAATAAACAGGCGGAGATTTCGCTGCTATAGGAAAACCTAGGAAAGAACTCTTTGAGGATTGTGGAACGCTCGAACTTATGATGCATTCACACCATAAATTTTGATATGTGTCATGGGATAGCTTACTGTATTAAATTTAATATGACTTTGAAAGAAGTTGATCTTTGATGATAAAAATTGAAAATTTCAATATAATCAATTATATCAATCTTTATTATAAATATTATCTTTATCATACTGTTTACTTACATTAAAAATATATAAATTCCTAAATACTTTTTTATATATTAGAAATCGTAAATTGTTACAGATATAATGTAATTATTACGTTAACATTTGACAAAGTTTTGCTTTCTAAAAATAAGTTTCTGGAGATTTTCTGAAACATTTGTTTAAGCTATAGAGACTGCGTAAAGGACATACTTAATATGTCATTATTTTGCTCTTGTAAATGTCGTGCAACTACAATTCACTTGGTTGTGTTAGATTTGGTGTTTGCGTTGAAAGGTTACGCCTTGCCGTGAATTGATGTGATGTGGAGTTTAAGACTAGCGGTGAGCAGTGTCTGGATGTTATACGGGTGAAAGGGCAGGTGGACCTAAATGTTCGGTGGCTTAGCGGCGATAAACGTGGGATATTGCGTTAACACGTAAAACGTGATACCGGTAGGCAAGAGGTATCCCGATGATTCCCGCTGCTTGTTGACCACGACTCTTTTCAGATTTTATCTCAGCGGTGCGTTCGTGAATGAAAGGAATTTATATCCCTCGAGTGCACTTGATCCTTCATAAGGCCCTTGGATTGTCAGGATTCACGCTTGGATATAAATCAGGGAGCTCGGGGCGACGACACGCTGAGAACCGTAGATCAAATTGAATAGGCGCGGTCACCTACAAAAGCGCATATCGATAATCAGATTTACTGTCCTCTTCCGTAGTTCTCGAGTTTACTATGTAATACACATTTCCAATGATGAGTGAACAGCGTCATAATCTTTATTTTAACTACAATCACAAAGTATTTAGCCGAATTAACATTATTATAATGATTATATCAATCCTTGTTAGTTGTGTCACTTATGACGTGACATTGCAATTTTATATAAATATAAATTGCTGTGGAAGATAATAAGAGTAAAACAAATTAACCCTTCTAGTACACAACTGCACGAAGGGAGAATGCAGATTGTACAATTAGTAAAATGTTTTTTGGAAATACAAAGTGTTTTTATATAAAATAATCTTAACAAAATATCTACGAAATAAACATTGAATAATACTCTAACACAGCAGCAAATTATGCGTCGGATAAAAGTTAAAATAAATAAATAAAAATTAAAATAAATATATTACGTACAAGTGGTTTTCTTATGCAACATACTGTATATACTTAATTGAGATATGTCGCCGATCCGGCGAATTGATCTCTTTAATTAAACTGGAACATTATGACTAAGCTCGTGCGAAACAATTTCCACTCCGTAGATATCATGAACCTGCGTATGCGTGTCGGTGGATCCCGTAACGAGGGTCGGAAACACACGAAATAAATTGTAATTACTATTGCCCCGGCCGCAAGCGCGCGCCGCGGCATGTTATCCCTTCGTTCTTAAAGGTGCAATTAACCCTTTCGAAGGGAATGGATCGTAACGCACGGTAACTATAACACGTTTTCGCCACTGTGCTTGGATAAATATTCAAGAGCTGATGACACTTATATGTCCTTCCTTATCGCTGCATTGATGCAGCGACTTGATTGTGTCTCCTATCTTTTAATTAACAAACGATAAGACATCATCGTTTTTAAGAGCTCGATGTCGCGTTATAAATCTCAATTGTACAACTTGACTAAAGAAGCAGAATGTTAAAAAGAGTTATTTCATGATATAAAAGCGTTGTTCTAATTAAAGGTACTTGTACTTAACGATACCATTAAAGTACGATTAACGATGCACTCGTTAATCGTTAAAGTATCATACTAATTTAATTAATTACTGATTTTAAATTATTATTTAAACTTATTAATATCTCGTACATGCTTTGAATGCGAAATCATTTCGTCATAAACATCAGATTTACGCATCACTCGAGATGTCATAATGGAAAAAGAACGAACGATTTAAAATTATTTAAATTGGAAGTAAAACACCATATAAGGACAAGGACTGCGTAAAAAGTTATACAAAGTACGCGCGATATTATGTGAGTCGTTTATTTCCTTCGTTGCGCTGTAAAGATGGAATTTAAGGGAAGCCGGCGGAGCAATATAAAGTTTTATTCGCGCCGATGAGTTTCGGCTTTTTGCACTTCGTTAAAGCGGTAGCGCACGCGATAAAGGCTGAGGGACTTCATGCCTGCGCAGCGCGTGGCCGCGGATCGCCCCGTAAATTCTTCTCGTTCATTTCTCTTTTTTCTGTTTTTTAAGCGGATCTGAAATATTTGGTGGGTTGCATACGCGGGACCTTCGCGCAACAGGTCGCCCGTGGACCGTTATCGGAAATCACGCAACCGAAATTATACCCGCGCAAGGTACCCGATCGGACAAAACTGGTTCCTTCGCGGGAGAGTCGTCTCCGTCGCGGCAGCGGAAGAGAAACATTCGGTAAATTCGTAGGGGAGAATGAAATGCAGGAAGCGTTCTGCTCCAAAAAGACATGCTCTTTCATCTCAGGTTCGTGGTATACGATAATTCCACATTTCGCATTTATCGTAACGAATGTAAAGATTCATAATGTGGATTTCAAAGAAACAGAAGGAAGAGATAGCAGCTGATATAATAATTTTTATTAAAATCGTAATCACAATCTTAATATTATTAATTATTTGTTGATCTTCATTAATGAATGTTTTGTATAATTCCTGACGGCACGTGTCAGGCAAAATGAACTCTTTTTCAATCTTTATACGAAGAAAGGAAGAGAAATGACTATTTCAAAAGCAGCTGTGACTCTCTTATATTTATTCTTGTATTACTAATTACTATGCGTCACATATGTAGTATACGTATGATAATTTTTCTTTCTTTGAAATTCCATATCGAAAAAAAGCATCGATATGGCAAGTTTGTTGCTTACGACGAGCGAGAAGCAGGTGCCGCGGTGAGGATCAAATGTGTAACACAGTACTTTCACCAGCTAATGAGACGTGTAACCAGTGACACATCTCATTAATCTATAATTTAATGACAGCAGAGACGTATTTTTTTACTCTGCATTCATCTTAGAGCGATTACTTATTAATTAAATACACAGGCCACACGCACTTTCGCTGTAATCTGACTGCCGCTTTGTTGCAAACATCTTGCATGGCAAGATCATCTCGTGTTTATATAATTAACATTAATTGACCAGATTATAGTGTCTTCACGATTTGGTTCTCTCGCCTTAATAATCTTACACCGCTTTACACCGCTCCCACGAAAACTTGTAAAATGTAATATACATGTGCTGCTTTTGTATCCTGGTTTTTTTATATAAGATGAAATTAAGCATTTTGAAGTAAGACGGAATTAAGTTTTTTTAATGACATCCATTAATTATTGCAGAAAGTTGTATTCTGTTAAGTAGACATATTAAGCTTTACGCGCATAGCTTTCGCGATAAATTATATTATGATAAGATCGTATCGATATAACGGTGTCGCTGATAAGGGGCGCAGGAAGTAACAACCTCGTCAACTGCACCAATGGAGATTTCTATAAAGCTTGCCTCGTCGCATCAATAACGTACTCGCAAAGTATCCATGGACCAGCGACCATAACAGCAAAGCAGCGTTATAAACTCCGGTCGAATCTGTACGGTGATTCTGAGAAAGCGTTATACTCTGCGTCGCATAATCACGAATTATTACTAACATTATCACTAATTATTACTAACTGAAACTGATGAAATATCAGATGAACATACGTTCCCTCTTGCATAAACAATTTTCTTTGCGATAGGTAATTATTATGATTCATACGTTTCTTTTATGCCATTTCATAACTTACGATCCGGCAACTTGCAGATATTCTGCGAGCATTATTTAATAACGGTACCCTCTCGCGAGGGCGATACGTCGTCAAGGATGATTTTTGATTGTAACCACGCGAGATTAATGTGGCGGAAGAATCGGAGCGCGACAGCGGCGTGGTGGAAGTAATGAAGTAATAAATGAGAGAAGCCCGAGCGAGGAGAGGGCAGGTGCTAGCGCGTGCCCCGTGATAACGTGGGATCCTTAAGGAGTTACCAACAAGAAAGGAGCGTCTTGTAGACGACGCGTGTACCTCTTACACGCGTCCCACGTGTCGCGTGCAGGCGTGCTCTTTGTCTTACAAGCACATTCATTTTTACTCATTACGCAAGAGCCCTTCGTCGCAAACGACTGACTCGTACAACAGGTCTCGTACAGTTAAATCGGCTTTCAGTCGTGGTTCGTAAAATTTCGTACGCGGCGAACGAGATTGACGTGATTAATTAGAATTTTAATAATGGATAACAGAATTGTTATAAAACAATTGTTGAAGAGCGCAGGAACATGTAACGCTAAATTTCTCGATTAACTCTATTTACGGAGAAGAAATGCGGGGTCTTTAGGGCGAGGACGGAGCTTTCGTTTTCTCGGCTCCTCCGGTTCATCTGGAGCGAAAGGAAATTAATGGTCGCTTGCACTGCCGGCAGATAATGAGGCGCACATAGGTATTCCTCGAAAATTTCCTCGTAAAGTGATCAGCTTCTCGGTACGGTGAGAGTTATTTTAAGCGTTTCTCACGTTAGCGTGATAGCTACCAAGCAGTCAAGTTGCTACTAATAAGACATTCCTCGCGGAGGAAACGAAACGCCTGCGGCGTTCAGCTGTACGAAAACCCGCGTGAAAAGTACCACATGCTCGATCGGAGTCACGGTGTTTAAATTAACTTCAAACTAGTCGTCGATCGAAGGCATAATAATTAACGTAGTCTTGATATACACGTGATAACGCGGCTTTAATGCGATAACGAATCACGAAGCGCCGTGAGGCCCTTCACGGTCATTTAGTCGCGAACTACCGTTACGGTATATGGGACCCTTCATTAATAATGCAATAACCGTGGGCCATACAACATGCTCCAGGTGAATAAAGTCCGGTCACACAGCGGGCACGCGGTAATCAAATTGCATGATTACGCGCGGATATATTTAGCACCCGCTCGAGTCAACACGATCAGTCGATTTTCGTGACTTCTATCCACGTCCGTCGACTTCTGTCAGTGATGAATACTTTCCTGCGCCTTCACGATATATCACGATGTATCTCTTTTGGGAGAAGGAGAACTTTGTTCATGCTTCGTTCTTCGTATAATACATTTTATCCGGGCGGGAAGGTTCCTCGACTATTTTCGTAAAAAGGCAGCGAAACACGCGAGCATCGCGCGTCGCGAATAAGGCCCATTTGGGAACCGACAGTGAACATGCACGATTTATTAAATTATACAGATCGAACGCGATGCACGCGCGAGATAACGCCACTGCGCGATTATGTTGCGCCTCTCCTTTCTTTTTCGTCTCTTATCCAGGGCACACTCTCGTTTCGGTGAAGTACAAGTCCTGGCGCTGCCCTCTCTCATCCCTCTGGCTCTCATTTCGGCGAGACGAGCGTTCGTGTCGGGATGCGATCGACAAAGGGATCGTCCTGCTTAGCGATTTCACGCTTCGATTTCGCGAAACGAATGGCGGAAGTGGCGTTGAGCGTGCATCCTCTTGAATCAGTCCTCGCCGCCAGTTTTGAGCCAACTGGCGGCTCGATTTATGCACTTTCGTAAGTCTCATTTTTTATTTAAAATCGTGCAACAGGATCAAGCATTTAGCATCCTGGATTTATTTCAAAGTTAACAAAACACAGCTTCGTGGGATCGATGTGTCGATAATTCGATCATCGAGTGAGATTAATAGCTACACCGCAGATCGGAAATCTCTTTTCGTCTCCTCGCGATTGGTTTTGCGCGCGTCAGCCGGTTTATACCCGCGGGATGAATTTGCGGTGGCGGTTCGCGGAAGCAAGATTGAAGATTGAAAATCAGTGCCTTTCCTTGCGCGCTCTCGCGGCGTTCCGCTCCTCTCGCCCGCAGCTTCCTTTCCTCCTGTTGTATTACGTACTCCGGGGACCCTTGCCGTCGAGTTCACGGAATCCGGTAATCCTCATAATCGCCACGTAGAGCCGCGGGCTTACGACGAAATTCGCGGTTTTCACCGAGGCGCGGCATGCCCATACTAGGAGGGCACTAGGCGCACTCGCGCACTCACGGCCATAACCGAGGTTTATGCACCTCTCGGCAGCCTGTCTTACAGCCGTCGAGCACGGTGGACTGATGGCCGGTAATGGACGATGCGTTCCCCTAATCACGCCCTTGCCCGTTCACGTTCCGCGAATATCGGAGGAATTAGCCGGGGGTGATTATAGATGCCCGGGGAGATCCCGGAGCGCCGCCTGTGCACCGCGCGCGCACGCTTTTTAAGACCGTATTTATTGTTTTCCGTAATTCGCGCACGGTAACGATGCAGGCAAGATTTTATAGCGCTGATGGCGCGCAGCAGAAATGCACGCCGGTGGAAAGTTTACCGGGAAAAAGTTAGCCGCAATCTATCCTCGGCCATCGAGAATCGCGATCGTAAACGGCTCCGATGATTTGGTAGCTCTAGGCTTGCTCAAAGCTGGAAATGCCTGTGCGACACTCGTCTAGATTCGCCAGTCTAATTTTTAGACTTATGTGTAATGAAGAGATACATGTATTTGTTTATTAAGTCATTAACTAAGTAATCCGAATCGTGTCTAAATGGCGATGTTTAATGTAGCAATATTTAGAGAAAATTTTTTTAACAAATGTTTAAAAAACTTTGTTTGCTTATTTCTGCTATAAAATTAATAAATGATAAGCTATATTGTGCTGTCATAAGTATGTGTCTAGTTTGATTTATCGTCATCTAGACACGAATTACTTAGTAAATGACTTAATATCATCAGGTATCCGTTTTTCAACTTGAAAAATAATTTTGGCTAACTATCTGGCAGTTTCTGCTTAATCTCAAGAAATCGCAAGCGGTGATGAAGAATCTTTCATCGTTTCGCAGCCGACGTCGTGCCTCGTTATCGGGAATACCAGGAGATTGACAGATATTAGCATAAGGGAAGGGTTGGTATGACGTATCGATTTATCCCGATGATCGAGAAGAGTGGCAAGCGCACCGGTTCGCCGGCCAATCGCAGTTAGGCGATCCGAAAACCTCAGAGATGCCTTCCTTCGGTCCCCCTTCGGTACCTCTATAGTCCCTTTCCCTCCAGATCGAGCCCTGCAACGGCACACGGCCTTCTACAGGTGTTCCCTATCGACGTATCACGGCGCGTATACGCATATTTAATGCGCCGCGTGGATTTTGCACGCGCCTCGGATTGGAGCGCGTAATTTATTCGATGGCCCATCGCTGGAAACCGCTTCGGAGGGTCCTTGCCCTCGTAGAGCGGGATACAGATTCCCGTGAGTAAATTGGCCGGGTGTGCGCGAAAAACTCGTCGTGCTGCAGGCTCGCTCGGGAAGTCTCACTCGAGCACTTCAATTTTAATTATGCATAAGCCGTAAGGATCACTTACGTGCGTTGGACGAGTCCAAAATTTATTTTTGCATAAAAAAATAGACTGGTTGATTTTTACGCTAAAATGAATTGACGTATAAAATTGATCTCTCTAAATTGATATCTCTAAATTGTTGTCGCGGGAGCATTTTATTGCCTATATCTCAGCGTTATTCATTACGCTGACCATATTTGTAGTTTCTGAAAAATCGGCCGTCGTCTGTAAGTTTGTCTGCGTATCTGATAATTATTAAGTTAATAAGATACGAGTCATCGAGAAAATCGGTGTACAAAGCCGTTACTCATGCTCGATGGATAGTGAAATGCATTACTCGACAGCCGAGATGAGAAGAGAGAGGAGAGAGATGGCTTATTTTATCGCGATGTACGCCTTTTTGTACAAATAAAAATAGAGCGCGTTAGGTGATGAAGGAAATTGACGTCACTCGCGACACGAATTATGATGTGCGCATAAAATAATATTTATCTGTTGAAGAGTGTGCGTAGAGCCATTAAGTGGAAATGAAGTCGCGAAAGTCGACCGGCTAACGAAACGAAATTAAGCGCTTAATTGTTCGCCAAGGTAGGAGTATAATATTTTAACGATGTGACAGCAAAATGATCTTCTTACGCGCAGCGCGATAACGAATTCCGTTATGATTGCGGATTTGTATTGCTCAGGAAATAAATGCGTGACCGCGCATCGCGTGAAAGTAATTCGAAAGAGATTGCAAATGGAATGCAAATTTATTAGGGTATCATTGGTATTAAACGTTACCGTAAACGCCGTAAAATGTAGAAGATCGTAAACAATGACATGAAGAAATTGTACCGCAATGCAATTTTCTTGATAATTAGTAATATCAGTTGAGATAATTGTACGCCACATTACCATAACTCTCCAAATATTTTGAGAAAGCTCGACAACGATCAACCGAGATAGTTAATCCAGTTTTCCCGTTCCGAGATTAAAAATCACTTCTCGACTGTGAACATTAATCCTGAATCCCAGAAAACGGATGCTTCATCAAAACTGTACATGTCGCGTAAACATATGTGATTTCGCGCTGAAATGCGGCGAATTATTTATTTAAATCCATCATCAAAGTGTGTCCTCGCGATGGTACCCGCGCTCCCTATCCTTCTTCTCTCATGCTGGCGCGAGATGGCTCAATTTATTCGCGCTCGTAAAAATTCTGCAGATGTCACGGAGAGGCATAAAGCCTTGTTAATTGGGCGCGAAATTAAACAACCCTGTCAAAGGCGCACTAGGATCCCATTAATGATGCTCGTAATGATGTCGCGTCGCGTCTTCGTTTAAAAATTAAAAGAAAGGGAAGAAAAAGAACAGAATGAAAAAAAGAAAATAATAAATAGAGATACGGGAGGCTGCCCCTATAAGAAAAGGAAATAAAGAAACGAAGTGCGAGGGAGGAAGAGAAGCTGCGTCGGCGAAGCTGGAGGATCGCACGTGAGATCACGATGTTGTGTATCGCGCGAGCGGGATAAGTTCCCGCATAGGTGCACACACATCAGTTTAATTATCACCGGGAAACGCCTCGGTTAATTATTGCACCGCGATCTTCTTAAATTACGAACGGCAGGTGCGCGGCGGCGGTGGCCGTTTCCTCAAGATTTAGAAACCGTCAACGGGAGCGGGTTCATTAAAAGTTTATGCGTACGGTAGCGCGCGCTATAAATTATATTGCCGCGTCCTTCGTTCTGCGCGGTCGGGAGTCCGCGGGCTCGAAGATTCAAAAAGCGCATGCTGCACGATATTGAAATTACGCGTCCTGATACGATTTATTATTGCGCGCCGCGTATATCACCTCGCACGAGCAAGTTGACTTGTTATCGAGAGCGAAATTGATTAATATCTTTATTATTTTTATTATCGTCGGCGTTATCTTTACCGGTTCTTTTTTCCATGGAAACCCCGTTGCATTGCATTAATGGGAGGAATAAAAATTTTTTATTCCTTCCTCGATGCTGTCGTTACATAGAATTTAAATCGTTCGGGCGGCTCTCGAGCAGATCGAGGAATAAAAACGTACGATGTGAAGGAGGGCTGAAAAGAGACATGGATATTTCCGGCGACTTGCTTGGAATGATTTATTACCATTATAAGAGCCAATCGAGCCGTTGGATTTATAGTCCGTATCATCTGAATGAAAATGACGATCCTTTACGTTTCATTAAGTGATAGTGGATCGAATCATTATTTAGAGACGATTTTCGCCCGACTGAACCTCTTCGTTTTGAAATCTGCATGAAAAATGTCGTATTTCGGGAGAATCGTGGAGGCTTCTTGTATGCTAAGCAAAGGGCTAGACATAATAGGCATCTTTAATCTTGTAGAGACAAGCACACACAGCACGAATATAGTAATACTGCCTCGAAAGATAATGTATACATTATCATTAAAGAAAGAAATGTATACATAATTTTCAGCTAAATTAGGGAAGGAAAAAATCCTTCGTAACCGCTAATTTGTCTCGAACGTCCGAAAATCTGCATGAAATACGCAAGATTCGGTGCATTCTTCTACGGTTATCAGATCTTTGTGGCGCTAACGATGGCTTTCAAATCGCTCGGCGGTCCACAATACGCCTCGTTAAGCATGAAAATTTCCGTTAACCGTGAAAAGAGCGTCGGGTCTCTCGCACGGCACGCACGAGACGGAGCATTCCGTCAGTCTCTTGCTCTCTTTCTCTTTCTCTCTTTTTCTTTTTCGGTCGATATTTGTTAATAAATAATTGCGCTGCATGCGTGCGAGTGTTATGAATAATTTCTAATAATGAAAGATACGGGTTACGGCGAGCAGTGGTCCCTGGGGGGCTACCGATGCCATACGAAATTCCGTATTTCTGCTGTAATAACAGATCGGGTCGCGAGACGGTTCTCCTTTTCTCCGGGGGATGAATTAATCGTTCGCGTATGCGTAATCGCGCTTTGCGTTTTACGTTACACTTTACAAAGCCCGACGGGACGTTTATGCTCGTGGGATGTAGTTTATCGTTGGGACGTATCTCGATGGTTTGTGCCGTGACAGCGTCGCAATGTTTATCAAGTTGCTGTCTTTTTGTCAAGTTCCCGGTATTTCTTTCCCTCTTTCCGCGATATGATATTAAAGTATGCGAAAATTAATTAATCGGATGGTCGATAACGGCCGACAATTGTTTCAGAACACTCGCGAAAGCATAAAGCACAAAGCACAGATGGAGGCCACGTAGGTAATATCATAAAACAGAGTAATGGAAATGCTCTATCTTCGATATTTATCATTATTAAATAAAAACGATGAATGATACGAATATTCAATAAACAGAAAGAGAAAACAGGAGTATTCCAACATCTGATCCAGACGATAATAATAGGCATTTTGATATAAGCAAATCATGTAGCTCAGGAAATATTATAATTTCTCTGGTCCAGTTGCAGGTTTAAAAGCGAAGATGTTACAAGGCTCAATAATAATGCAATTCCAGATGACAATAAGCTGGAGGCCGGTCAGATACGTGTTGGATCATCCAACTCTTTTATCATTTAAAAGATTAAAATGAATGCATTCGATTTACAGCTTTTTCCATCTGAAATCGATCGGAGTAACATGGATGAGACACGCGAGACAGCCGCGGTTCACCATCGAATCATGGAATTAATGTCACTGAAATATTTACGAGCGCTGCGTGATCGTGCCTAGGATTGGGGTTCGACCCTTCGAAAACGCGTTTGTATACATGGCCCGATTTTCCACTCGCTCGAACGAACTCGCGTTCGCTGTAAAGACTCTCCGGTCTCGTAAAGCTAAATAGTAATTGTCGTCCGCCGCCGCAGTACACAAATATAATTAAGCGCTTTTGTTACTCATCCTATCGGATCCTAATTTTATTACGATATTACGTTGATTCTGTCACATTTTGTTTCTTCAAATTTTCGCATGGAATAGCTGAGTGTGCAGAAATGATACGCGGAAATTATTGTTTCTGGTACCAATGGCCAGTACGTTGCTACGCTGCATTTCACGCGTGCATATGAATGTGCAGGTCCGTGACGCAACCACCGGCAATAAATCAAGCTTCAGGAATAATAATTGCGTCGGTGCGATGGTGTCGGTCGCTATCTTACCGCAGATAATTGCGCTAATGAGAACACGCTAGCGGGGTTACGGGAGTAGGTGGTAGCGGGGTGAAATATGCTCTCTTAGGTGCATCCTTTGAACATGTATGCCCCGGTGTAGTGCGATAACGCGATGCGTAAAGCGATGTTCACAATTGACACGGTTTTTCATTCAAACATAATCATTTTAGCGATATATTTGTGCTTGTATGCAAAATGTCAAATTAATTATCTTTTTTGGCCATTTATGTAATAAAAGATTCACTGATTAACGCAAGTGTAAAAGAGATCCCGTTGCATGATCAATCCCGGATCAGCGACATCGAGTAGCAGTTAAGACTCCTAAATAATGATTTATGCCAGTTTTGCGAGTACTTTACATGCTCGGCTTTCGCTCGGCGGTTTATCGTTGTCGTAAACGGCATTATCGCCGCAATTATTAACGCGAATTTCCCCATTACCATATATATAGATTTAGAAATCAGCACTCGTGCAATCTCGAGACGCGGCATGAGCGATATCTCGACCGAAACGAGCAGCTTCTTCGCTACTCTCGTTTCCAGCCGTAAAGCGCGTGTGGTTTCACGCGTTATGTATGAGATAGCGTCTCGTAACGCAGTTACGTGCACACACGCATTTCGAAAATTCGACGAAATAAGAAACTGAGCGGACAAGACTCGTTCAAATCTGAAAGCACAGGAAGTAGGAAGAAGGCAACCTAAAAAAACCAATCTATAAAGGCAATAATATAAACGAAGGCTATAAATTAGCCTGCTAAATACGCCTAACTAGTGCATGATTAATTACTAATGGATCCTTTTTTCGTTTGAGGGGGTAACTGTTCACAGGAGTGCGTTCGTTATGCATCGGGAAGTAGTCTAATCGGACCATGTAAAACGTGTCGATTCGAGCGGAAAGTACGCTCGCGCGGCGATGCGAGGGAAAAGTCGAGTTTCCGAACCCGCCTGCGCTTCGCGGGGCAAGTTTACTACCCATCCATAATTAGCGGTAATAAAACCAGAGATGTGGAAAGCAGAGCAAGGGGTATCGGCCAGCCGATACCGAAATACGATCTCAAGCACGGTAAAAAACGCATTCATAAACCGGACATGATTCTAACGGTGGATTTAACTCAATTGGGGAGTGGTGAGAGATGCGAAATGTTGCATAGTGACAGAAAGAATAATTTGTTATCAAAAGTTTATCCAATGGGATTAATGATATGGTGTTAGAAATAGAGTTTTCGAGTCAAAACTGAGATTTATTTTTTATTTATTGCTACCACAAGTTTCTGACTCGGTGGAGAAGATTATTTTTTGGCATGAATAATTCGAGAACTGTAGCTTTTTTGCGTTTCTCTACCGCGAGATCGTCATGATTGGTGGTCTCGATAATTTACGAGTTGCCGCAAAACTACGCTGCCGCATCGCCAGTGAGCAAAAGATGAGCGGAAGGAAAGCGAGGCTTCTGCACGATTTTCATTAATTTACGATCGTGTTCGATTCGTGCGATTCGCCGCGCGAAGAATCTTAATTTCAGTTCACAAGCATGTCATCGACTAATGGCTCGATTGCCGATGATTACAACGTTTAAGCCGCTATAAAACGTGCCACAGAACTGCGACCGGATAATTACGATGAAAATTTTCGTTTATGTGACCCGCGGCTTTATTGCGCGCGAAGAAAAAAGTTAATTAGGGATTAATGGTGGTTAATACGGCCTCCGGCGTACTGCGTTCGCGTGACGCTTCGCAAAAGTCGCAAGAAAGCGAAGAGAGCCGCAACAGCCGGTCAGCAACAGAGGCATTTAACGAGTCGCAAAATTATGATGGTGTCTTAATAAATGACATTAAAAATGCTACCAAGTGGCAATATCGTGTCTCAAATGTCAGTGCATTATACGCACCGAGGGAATCATTGAATGATACATGGTGCTTGTATCGCACGATTGGAATACATTCATGGGACCACGATGATCTGTGCTCTGCAATTAATATAACGGTGATTAATGTACGCGAGCATATGTACGCGAATGCACGCATGTAGAGGGAAATGCATGTGCAAGATGAGAGCTAACTTCGAAAGAAGCCGTCAGCAGCCGTGCAGGTGGAAAAAAAGGACGAAGGGCGGCTGATCGGGCAACGCCCCATCGCAGTAATAGTTTATCGACGATCGTTTCTTGCCGCGGGTAGTGATCGACGCAGAAAGAAGGTGCCGGCTTTGTTTGCGAGGCGGACAAAGAAAACAAAAAATAAATTGATTATCCATACCCGGCGGGATAATTTGTTTTCGCCTTCGTCGTGCAAGATAGGGCCGCTCCCGATTATCATCTGGACGCGTCACTGTACGACACATCGCACGATTTACAGTGCAGTAACTGGTGACTGAAAAAATCAACGGTACTTGAGCTGTTAATTCATTAACTTTTTGCCATTCGCGCGGCTGGCGTGACAAAGCACATCCGTCCCAGAATCGGGCCGGCCGTTATCATTTCGCGAATTCACGAATGATGTAGCGTGAATCCCGTTATTCTTCGGACACATTGCAATGCAGCGCACGTGTGAGATTGATCGCGCACGCGGCAGCGCCGATGAACAATTTATGCAGTAAATCTCTCGACTTTTTGGTCACTTGTTAGTTGCTAAAAATATCAAGTATCGAAAGCGCATGACCAAAATTGCGCACGATAACCGAACAATTCTTGGCACGCGAATGCAACGTGCGCGGCACGCAAGATGCGCACTCGCACGCTCCGCTCGAAGCCGCGCGTCCACGCTCACGCAGGTGAATCGACGAGGAAGCAAACAAGCAAGCAAGCAAGGAGTTTCTCCGCGCGGTAAAGGATGGCGGCTTATCGTCCCGATCGTATAAATTGCCGCATTCCGATAGAAATCGGGCAGTAGCCCGATTATCTCGCTCCTCTGCCCCTTCGTTATCGCGCGCGAATCGCGGCTCGCCTTCGCCCCGGATCGCGAAATGCAAATTGCCCAATTACGAGCGCAACGTGCACGTCGACACCGTGCGGGCCTGTTTCTTTCTCGTTTTTTGAATTTCTCGATTCACCGTGCGAACGTACAGCAGTCTCTTGAAGGCGCGCAAGAAAATAATGGGTGGTCTACAAAGATATGCTAATCAGTCTAATAACTTAATCATAGCGTAACACAATTAAATAATTAAAAGCATGGTTTCGGTGACTTTAGGATATCACGTGAGAGAATCACGCTGTCATGAAAAAAAAACAAAAAAAAACAAGAAAATACTCTGGTTAATTTAAAACGATATCATCAAAGTTTCGAAAAATGATATATTTATATATCAGTCATATATTGTGCAGTCTATAAATGGATTCTAAGGTCGAATGCATCGTCCACGTTACCAATTATGCATATGAAACATTAGTATTTGCGGTTGTGTTATGCACGCAGGAAGTACTTTCTTACGTAACGCAATCGCATTAAGATAAATTATGGCTTCTAGCTTCGCGAGTGGCACTCGTTTATCCACTCATTCCTAGAAGGGGATAGCTGAAGTCCATCCAAAACGATTATACCGCTAATTGCCCGAGCAAACGTAACGAAATTATCTTATCGCGACAATGGTTGACCTTCGGCTTCAAAGGAAAAATACATGCAGTAGGCGGATAATTGTAGTAACGAGAAACCGGCGACCTGGCAACTGAAGAGAAAATTCCATTTTTATTAGATTTGCAATTTTATTTTTAAAGGCGTGCATTTCTGATTAAGTTTTCGTGTATCGATGTATCAGAAGCGTTGTATGGAAGGAAATAGGAAGGATGATTGAGAAAGAGATATGGGGAAATCATTATACAAAAATGGCACAAGACACATTTTTATAAGAAAAACAATTTATTCGATCAATATTTTCTTTAGCAATAATAAACATATTTTTGGTTTTACCGATTAATCACACGAATCGCTCTCGCTCATACTCATAATATACGCACAATCTCTCTTATCACTATTGCGTTCTCTCGTCCTTTCTCTCACTCGTTCCTACACACACGCACACGCACGTTTGTTCTCTCTTTCTCTCTGTCTTTCTCTGCGCTCGCATAGACACCTACACGAATATCTTGAAAGGTATCTGCTTACTGATCTATTGATCGCGATTTCTACACATAAGTTTATATAATCTTAATATGTATAGCACAAAATTGCCCAACGCGCGGATCTCGTGTCAGACACGCGTTACAGCGTTCGCTAATTAATTAACATGAGAGAAAACGACGTCGCTCCTCGTGATCCTCGTCGCGAAAACGCCGCCACGGGCGAATTATTCCATTAATGGTACGTCGTTGTCAGATAATTTATCGGGACGCGCCTATAATCGTCAATTAATCTAGCTAATTCTAATGGTATGTTACAATCTGTACGTACAGTACGAAGGACCGGGATCTCTGGTGAAAAACTCGAGTTCTCGCGAGTCGTCTCGTCGCTCTCATCATTTTCCTGCGCTTTGACGTAACTCGCCTCGTTTACGCTCCGGTAAACTCGTCACGATGAGAAAACCCGATTGCGCCTTACCAATCGACCAGGTCCGGCTTACGCTATCTTTGGTCCTCTAGCCGCTATGATTCGTTGCCGGATGTGCGAATTTCGCGCGAAATTTTTCCTTCCCGCGATCCCTTTTTTATCTTATTCGCGTATAAGGGGGACGGATAATTCGTTGAAAATTTTCAGAAATCGATCCTATTTACACGTAAAGCTTTCGCGTGAGCTTAAATCTTAATAATTCGTTTTACACGCAGACCTCCGATCATGTGTATTGTAGTAACACCGATTGCCTCTCTGTGCAGGAAAAGTACAGCGTGCTGTGAATTATTTAAGCTAGACATCTTCCTCTTCTTCCTCTTTCTCGTTCTCACTTTCTCTCTCGACTTTTTTCAGTTATTAATACAAAAATAATCACCTGCATTCACGCTTTTCTCTCACAGCGATGACTTCCAGCGACGGAAGCGTACTTTGATTTGCGACTGAATACCGATACAAAATGTGCTCGCCAATAACTCTCGTGTCGATAATTATAAAAATATAAAAAGCGCGAAAATAAGACGGAAAAATTAGGATCACAAGACGACAAACAAGTCCGAAAATAGTAAAGTTAAATTAAGTAAGATAAAATATTTAATTAATTTAACGACGACTGTTAACATTTCGACATGATATATCATGAATCGTTTGCAATGATTCGCTCGATCGACTTTGGCTTCGACGGACTATGACACGTGACAGAAAAAGAGTAGTACATCCACAATATCAGTTCTTAGGATTCTCTCAGCAACGCATCGTGTATGATTTCGTCACATTCAGACTCGGATATCGATCGTACGATAGAAACGGCACATCAAAAGCACTAGCTCGCCAATGATCGACAATGTCGAATTAATCGTTCCGCGTGACTTTATCTTAGTTACGCGGATCTCATCCTACGTTAATCCTTTCCCGTCGAAATACTCGCTCAAGTTCACCGGGAACGTTCAGTTACAGTTAATCGTAATAAAACTTACACGAATCATCCTCACTCGCGCGTAAACGCTCGAGTGGCATTATTCCGCTAGTTCGACGTTACGTTTCCGTTGACGCACATACGTCCGAAAATTTTCTCAAAGTGAAATTTCTATAATAATGAGAGATCACTAGCGCATTATCAACATTCAATCAGATCAATCAATCATTCACAAGATTATTTTCGTATCACGATGCTGTACCCCATAGAGATCCCATGGTTTCGGCCAACGGACGTCGTGCGTACATGCGGTCCAACGGATACGTACCCTGTCGGGGAGCTCGGGGTGCCTGGGGGTTGTCCGGGGTGCGGTGCTCCGGTACATCTTTACGGACGAAGAGCCATCGATTAAGTGAACGAGTCTCAGCTGCTACCGGGCACGGATATCACGTGGTAACCCGTCGAAGGTGCCGACGAGTGCGGTGGTACCGGCGAGTTTCCGTTGTTGGTGACTTGTTGCTGCTGCGGCTGCTGTTGCGGTGGTATCTGCAGCGAGCGATAATCGAGCGCCGGCGCTGCCGGATGCTGACCCTCCCGGTGCCGCCGCAGATCCACCTTCCTCTGGAAGGCCTTTTCGCAGAGACCGCACTGGAACGGCTTGTAGCCGGTATGCTTACGCATGTGCGTGATCAGGTTGCTGCTCTGGGAGAACGCCTTACCGCACACGACACACTTGTGCGGTTTCTCACCTGTAACACACGAGATCGAGGGTGGTCAGTCTGGGTCAGTCTGTCATCAGCACTTTCGGTCTTTCGGCTACTCCGGAGAAGGAGAAAAGAGAGAGGGAAGAAAGGACATGCTTTTCGCCCTTGTCTCAATAATTTGACGTGGTATCATTGCCTTCTGCCCTCATGGTTCTATCAAGAGTTTACCATAGAATAGTGTAAGTTCAAGTAAAATAAAATGTAGCAGTTTGGAATTAAAAAAGGTATCGTCGTGTGATGTAACTTGTAAATGCGACAGGAGCGATCGATCCCGTTCGAGCGCATCGTCGGACGAGACGCTTGAATTATGCGAGTGCACGCGTTGCAAATTCGATTATCGCTGAGGAAGAGAACGGTGCGCGGTCTGGAATAATGAGCCAAGGTTAACCAAACGCAGCTGAATCAACCGATAAATCGTAATACGCCGTGTGCGTGTCAGCGTCAGTCGATGATAGAACATTTGTGTCTGACGACGATGACTAAAGCCCGTTCGACTCGCCCTACCTTGTCCAACTCGCTCATACAAGCTCGTAACGCAATTGAAAATAATTATTCTTGTACGTAATGATGGTTACAATCCATTAAAACGGGGTCGGCCTGACGGATAATCGGTGCGCTCAATCTTCCAAAAGTCAGTAGGAAAATTAAAGATGTTGATAACCATGAAATGTCACAGATGACGAAAAGTGTAATCGATCGATCACGCGCGCTCATCACTGCATCATATTTACCAAATTTTCTCAAAAAGTCCTATAAATGAGGCATAAAGTATATACTTCCTTCATTTCTTGTGTTTATATTTAGTATTCCGAAATATCGGAACGATAAGAAGCACATTTCATATGCCGTTCGTTAACGCTTTTGCGCGTATATGCAATATTTCTCGTATTATTGCGCGAGAGAAAAAATCAACAGCTCCTCCAGTAATCGCTCGCGCGTATCTCGTGTATCGTCCCGCGCGCACAGATGGTAATAACAATAAAAAACGAAAAAGAGAGTGATTATACACTTGTAAACTACTGTCCTGGCCCTTTAAAAAGTCCACCGTCGCTCGTCTAACGACGATCGACCAACGGCGATAGCGCCGAGCAAACAGCTGTGTCGCGGAGAGACGTCGTTCGCCTTCCTTCGCGCTTGAAATTCCGAGCAAACAGTTTTACGATTGTAGAGCGACGATAAACGCGCGTGGACGCCTCCGAATGTTGTAACGCGGCGGAAGGCGTCGTCGTTAAGATTCTATCGAAAAGAAATTAATTCCGCGCGCGAACATCGCGAGCGAGCGGTATCTCTCTCCTCCTGGCCCTCCTACTTTCCTCCTCTTTCGTGCGAGCATGCATAAACTGCTAGTAAAGAACATTTAGAAGTGTCGTGGAGAAAAATGAGCGACCCTTTAACGGAAGAAGCATGGAATTTCATGTCATCGTGGCACGAAGTACGCGCGACAGGCAATTGCCAGGTGATCTTCGCGCGGAAAAGATGGAATCCACCGACAAAGATATCATGAAAATTCATGTTTGAATTTTCTGAGTTTTCTATTTTTCTACTAGAAAAAAATTGATATACAATTAATTTTGGGTAAATATTTGGAATCAAACGAACGATTTTAACACATAAAAGCAGCGGAAATCGATTTCTCTCGTTCATAATAAAGAAACTTTTCTTTCTTGGACATAGCTCTGACTCATCGACGACACGGATATTCTTTTCTTTAAATTAAGTTCGTCGACGTTTCAATTCAATATATATTATCGTCGAGGAATTATCGCCAGGCACGTACAATGGTGAAGATGATGACAATGTTGCTTTGTCAGAGCGGGCAGGTCGACCTCGCTTCTGCTTAGTGACGAAGGAAAATACAATTACCGTAATTGTACCTGCGATTCAATTTTTATACCATATTGCCGCGAGGAATACTGGCACGGAGGAATACTATCACTCGTCCCGTTATCGCGAGATAATTTATAGACCCCGGACAAACATGGCGATTTTACTTTCATAAATAGTCCATTTATTTGAATTTATTTGACAATTTTATTTAGGTGAACAAGTTAGCGAAACGCTCGTTCAGCTGCGCTGATACCGCGCGTAATCATTCGAGCTCGTTACGTACGACTAATCGGATGGTAATATCCCGTGTGCAAACTTACAAATGCCACGTGTTTCGTTTGATTAGCATTTGCCGCGAACAGACCGTGACTTATTGTTATTCCGCACGTGTACTTTCTGCGTTAAGGTTGCACAAATGCACTTACGATTCTATTCGGCGATGTGTGTCACATGTCACGGGCATCTTTTTACAAAGCATTCTATCTCATGACAAAATGCATTTTCTTTCCGATAAAGACGAGATAAAGTAACGGCAGGAATACGATTATAACTCGAAGAATAATTATACCGATTGAGATCGTGATAACAATACATTCTTTGCGTAAGCTTGCTAAGCTGAAGCTAACTAATGTTAACAAAATTCAGTGATAGAAATTGTATGAATTGTTAGAAAGAACGCGTAAGGAAACCTTCGCGCTTAAAACGTGATATAATACGAGTGTAATCGTGAGCTAATATTTAGTTAATTCCTCGGAAAAGACCGTAGAAGGAGGAGGAAGAGGAGGAAGAACGGTCGGATCGAAGCGGCGCGCGATCAAATCACATTTTGTCGTGGCCATTTGCCTCCCAAGACTAACATGTAACGAGGTCGTATATCGTATCGTATAAGGGTGACCTGGGAGAGGAGATGGTGGAGGAGGCAAGAGAGTGACAAGCGCGCGATGTTTGCCTTGGACTTTTTAATTTCTCCGTCGCCGATATATCGCCGTCATCTTGCTCGCACAGGAAGCGCGATTCGCGGGCTGCCGGACAATATTTATCGAGAGTGTCAGCGACCCATACGGACGTGCGTATACACCTACGTCCACCCGCGTTTTACTACGTCTATCGATCCATCTCGACTCTCATTACTGGCCCCTTACCAGCCGACTTAAATATTTACCGGCTGAAACGTTTGCTTCGCGGCCGATTATAATGATAGGAGCGAGCGGTGCGCTTCTCTTCGTCTGCGCGCGTGCGTGCACGCGCGCGTACGCATCCGTACGCGACGCACACAGTCGAGCGGATCCTCTTAATTATGCAGGTCTGTCTCTTTTGACGAACGTGATGTAATAACGGCGGTATCGACTGCGATGACAGAGAGAGGGGCAGTGAGAAAGAGAGCGAGCGAGAGAGAATCGATTCTTCACGGGGATTTTTCGCGGAGGCTCGTTAAGAGACACCTGACCTTAGGCGATTTTCGCGTGTCGGCCCTTTTCAAACTTCGAACAATTCATTGATCCCTCAATCGAGGCGCTTCTGAACTGATTTTCCATCATCAGGCGAGCAGTGATAAAACTCATGACGAAATATGGTAATTTCAGCATCAAAGCGACTTATCATGCGATTCCACGCGCCATCTTCAGAGAATTGAAATTGCCGCGATGCGATAAACGCGCATTGAGAAAAAACATGCGGACATGTTGATCCGTTGACCATTGAATCGAGTTTCGCCAAAAACCCACCAACCGCCCCTTTCTTTGTTTTACCGCGCGACCCGAGGCGCGTCGATGCACCGGGAAATCATAGCGTTCGCCGACACAATTTGCCGACAACATGCCATTTCGCTCGATACCCGTGCATTCGTCTCGATTACTCTTTCAGATCGCCCACGACGGTTGTTTCAGCGAATGACGAGGTACGGGAGAGGCCGCCGAGGCATCGGCAGCGCGCATTATCCGAGGCAAATGCCTGCGTAGGCGAAAGTTCACCGGAAACACGCAGCCGGCGAACGATCATCGAGACGTCCGTATTATTTTTTTCTCTATTTTCTCCTCCTCTCTTTTCCCGCCAATTGCGGGTCGGCATGCGGAAAAAAGTTGTCCTCCAGTCGATCGCCGGAAGCGATCATCACCCGCGACTTATTCCCGCGTGCTCTCCTCTTTTCTTTCCCCTTCCGGCTAGTCGACACAAGGTGAATGTGCAGGGGGTGGGGAGACGGGAGGAATCCTATCGATCCTGTCGCACGGCGACGAGACCAGCTGACAGATCTAAATTGCCGAGTAGAAGTGTGCTTTGGTAATGGCAAAAGTGCGCGCACGGGAGGAAAGTTTTCTTTTTTCTTTTTTTTTCGTCAATGACCGTCATCGCGCGACCCGATTATCGATACGCGTTGCATTATGGACGACGCAAGGGGATGCACATTCCTCCTCCGAGCGATGAATGGCTTCGCAAAGTGCATTATGCAAATATACTCTGCAGTACGTTATCGGGTTGTTCGAGTACATAGCACTCGTCTCGAAACGAATCGTCGCCGACGATATCCGCACCTTCGTCGACGCGTTCGTTCGATATCCAGTCATCGGGTTATCATCGTCCGCTTTCGATGCAACGGAAATCTATTTTCGACTCACGTCCCTTTTGCACCGTGCGTGGCGCTTGCGACACGAAGTAATCGTGATAAGTGTGTCGTCAATTATGCAAGGAATCAAATTGCAGCGGCGACATCACTGGCCGCCCCTGAGAAAGGTGCCGCTAACGTTCGCATGATGGTGACAATGAGACCTGCCGCGTATCCCACGTCCAGGAATTATTCATGAGGCACTCTTTCGTCGCGGAGAACTCCGCCGGAGTATCTCTGAATCTTTATTCAGAGATACGTTATTTCCCGATGTGCACATCAAGTGAGATCGTTGGAGCATTACGTTGAAATTGAAGCTATAGAGCGCACTTTCCGCGAGTGCTTTTGTCACGGGAAATGTCGCCGAATATCTCTGGATCTCTATTTCTCGGATGATAGGTGAGATCATTGAAGCACATTGCACCTAATAAAATAATCGAGCCTATAGAACGTTTTTCTTAAAAACGGCTTTAACGCTTTAGTTGGATAATGTTTATTTGTGAAAGAGAAAGTACAAGAAAAAAAAACGTGCATTTTTACATAATATTCTAAGATCAAATAATGATATTCTGAGAAAATATTCTACATTCAAGAATAATACTATTTTGAACACCTGTGTTCTCTTCTTTGCATCTATTTTCACCTTTTCTACCGTTAGATTAGAATGAAAAATTCTTTGCCGACCGATTCCGCTTCACTGATTATATAATCCATACAATATTACCGACTTTAACGTACGAGCGATATTACAAGTACTTCTAACTGAGTCACGACGAATTACGGGCTTTAATAAGCTCATTATTGTTTGCAACATTTCAAGGAAGCTGCCAATGACTCAACGAAAAGCATACGCGAGCTTTCTTGAAAATTATCATAAATATCGGTGATTCGCAAATTGGAGGTCTTTACGTGATAAGCATACATTTTCCATACACGTTATCTCCTTACGCTATACACGTGCGCACGAAACATGCGTGTAGTTAATTACCTGCACTTGAATTCTAAGCAAGCGACTAACAACGATTGAACATTAAACGGCAATACACAACGACGATATCAGGAGCCATGAACAAATATACTCGCGTGATGAAACGAAACATCTCTTATCAATAATTAATTTGAATAACGTGAAACGTTATCGAATCCCTTTAAGTTGTCGTCATCATTCTATTAACGCGCAAATCTCGAATATTTCGTTCGGCTGGCGATGCGAGAAAGTAAAATTGCCGACGAAAAGTCGGCGCGGAAAGGGTCGATTAAATTCACATTACGCTCACCCCTCACGAGACGTGGAGAACGTAAAGTGGCTGGAGTGAGTTTCTCGGGTGCGTTTGCCAGGGCATTCTACGACTCCCTTTCGTCGTAAGCTCCATAACCGACAACTCGCGTTCCCTTAGCCTTAGCTAATTAGCGCGGGACACGCACACCCTCACGAGCAGCCTCGTGTCGGGCACGTGTCGCGACCGGAAACTCGCTTAGCGCGCGACAAACAGACCGTTTCTCATCGCGCACGCGCTTCTTCCGGTCGGGGAAACGTGGCGGGACGAGGCAGCTGATTAAATCGCCATTAAAACGCGTCCCTATCGAGCCCGATCAACGCTTCCTTTCACGTCCCACTTTCGTGTTTTAGGGGTTGATTGGCCGCTTTAAGAAAACCGCCTGGGCCCGCAATTTATGGCGGGCTTTGGGTCAGCCGTGCGTTACTCGGTATTACACGTACATACGCGGGGATTTGATTTAATATGAGTTAATATGTGAGATGCCGCACACCGAAATATTCTTGATTAACGACATCGTTGTTACCTTCAACTACTTTCAGTTACTTTCAATGAGGTGATTTTATTTCAGGATATCCGATGTTTGATATGTAATTTGAGTTCGATTATAAATGAAAAGATATAAATACATAATGAATAAATATGTATTAAAGGTAAACTGAGTTTTGGCTCTCTTCGTAGTAATGCTATCAGAAAGCACTGCGTTCGACGAATAATTCATTGCGTTAGGTAGGTAATGTAGCAATAAATCTACGTTTCCTTCAAGGTGCGTCCTTCGCTTGAGATCTTTTTTTCTGCGAAATTATCGATAATAAGCTGCGGTGAACTATGGAGAAAATCGCGTTGTGATTACGGCTGTGCGTTCAGTATACTCGGGGATTTATGCAGTTTTGATGCACGACGCCGCACAAATGCGTTTGCCGTCTGGATTCCCTTTTTACTTTGTAGTAGCAACTCATAAGCTATCCCCGACGTTATGAGTGATTCCGTAAACTGGGTTAATCTCTTGTCATTTTGTAATCTTGTGCTGTGTTCGACAAAGATTTAATATATTCCCCGATCAATTCTTTTCTTTTCATTTTACGTTACGTGTACAAGAGACGCAGATTATGATTCATTAACGTGTGTGTGAACGTCGTTTTATAGTAATCTCACGTTAATACCCAAAAATTCTGTTAAATAAAATCTTTTCTGCCTCTTGAATATTAATGTGAGATTAATATACAAATATTTATAATATTAATATAATTAATATTATAATATTCAAGAGACAGAAAAGGATTTATTTAACAAAATTTTTGAATGTTTTATAAAATACGATCCAAAGAAAAACTGTAAGTATACCGGCGATTTTGCGATAGTCGGCGATATTGCTGCTGGCTACTAACGAATTTTCCTGTTATACACGTATTATATGACGGACAAATTTCTGTTTCGTGTGATTCTATATGGCGAAAGGAAGAAAAATACGTCCGCATGTGCGTGACGGGACGCGATTTCCATACGAAATAGCCTGATGATCTGCCGATATATTTATTGTAGGTAATGTGCGTGCTCGTTCGGACCTTCCGCGCGGCACACAGACCTCGAACGAATCAAATCAGAAACTAATCTGATTGCATGCCAATCCTTTTTTCCCAGCTTACATTGTAGAAGGACAATTGTCACTGCTATTAAATGATACGACAAAAAGCAATTTTGTAATAGCTTGATTTTTGCAGATTTAAATATGCAGATTAGAGTAGTAATATTTTAATATCCATCTCTTGCATTGATTTTACTTGATGAATACGATAAATCTTTTATATCAATAAAATCTGTAAGGAATATCTAGACACTTTCGTGGAACGATTTAGGATTCCATTTATGCGATTCTTTGTTGAGAATATTAAAACCTGGATTCATATGTTCTCTCTTCCCTCCCCATTTCCTTTTTCTATCTATTATAAAATGTACGATGGCGTGATACCGACCTGTCACGTACATGTCCTCTGCGTGATTCTTTCATATGTGAGAAGGGTTAGTCCCACGTATAGAGACGTGGGTGTGACATTCGTGGAGGCACCCCATTGAAGATGCACCCTGGGTCGCGTTTAAAAATGTGTGCGTCGTTATAAAGGCGCGGTCATAAGTGTGCAGTGTGTGTGTGTCTCTCTTTCTCTCTCTCTTCTCTTTCTGTCTGTCTGTCTCTATGCGTTTTTCGTCCATGTTGAATCAAACAAACGCGCGTTACAACGTAATCCCATTTGCACGATAACGCGCATCAAGTAAATGTGATTTTTTGTAAGTGCAATTATTTCGAATAACGCGCGTGGCTTTATTAAGCTTAATGAATCGAGCAATGCTAGCGCTATCTCGAAATACTAATCAGATTGTATAACTCTTTTTTTTCTATGTACGCACACGTATCTTTGGAAGTGCACTCGAGCCTTAATGACGCTAATAAAATAATGCAAGACGGATGCGCAGGAAATTACGGAAATTTGCATTTTCGACGAATCTTATTCGGAAATTCAACGGATCTGTTCTGTCTTCGTTTCATGATCGTTGCACGACCTATGTTCGAATATTTCGCCGATCACAGGACATCAACTATCTGAATAATGTACAAAGTAGTCTTGCACGGTGGCAACAAGGCGCTGTCTTCATAAATAATTCGGGTGCCATCCACCAAAGACAACTCGAGTGTGCGTCTTTTGTTCCGAGTATCGCGACGAATACCGTACACTTTGAGATGCATGACAAAGATGTATGAAAGAATAATGACGCTAAGTTGTACGTCGGGATGAAAGGAATAACTAGATTGAAAGCTCTAGACATAGTTGTAATAATATTAAAATCATGTGTAATACAGCTATTGGAGAGAGAAATCGTTTGATATGTTATTTGATATTTTTCGGATTAACGTATCGTTAGAAAGCATTTCCGACGGAGGATGTAACATATCAACGATCGCGTCTGAACAGTTTTTTTAGGTATTGCGCTACCCTGTTATCGTGGCTATTTTTAACCATTGCTTTCGCGCCATCGTTCGGGTGTAGAGACTAAGGACAGAAGCTCGTTATCAACAATTGTAGGTATCGATCGTCTCGATAGCGATACGCTGCAGCAACATTTGGTCAAAGACCGCGGTGGAGAAAGAAGTTTACGGGAGAACACGCGCGACAAGCTGTAATTCCGAGGACAAAACTTGGGCCGCGCGAGTATACTATAGCGGCAACGTAAAAATTAGATATACAAAGTAGGGGCTTGTTATCAAGGATTGCAATTATCGATGCTCACGCAACACTTTGCCGAAACTTCGTCGTACGCGGTGATCTCGCTCTGTGCTTCGTCTAGTTATAAGTTAAGCGCATTTACGCATTACCGCTCTTTACAGAAGTTTGATCACGAAGAGATCAAGAGTGCAATATAAGTAGCGCTCGTAATTCACCGGGTAATTCATCGCAATTGATCGAATTTCATATGATTAATATCATGGAAGTAGAATCGATTGAGTGGACGACTCACCTGTGTGTATGTAGGTGTGCTTCTTCATGTCCGACTTCTGGTGAAACCTCTTGCCGCAATATTGGCAGGGATAGGGCCTCGTGTCGGAGTGGATCAGCAGATGAGTGCTGAGTGTGCTTGACCGCTTAAAAGCCTTGCCGCACTGCTTGCACTGTCGTGACAGATAAAATAAAAATTCGAATTACTTCACGACAATCTGCCTGATAATGACGTGCAATGACGCTCGAGAGAAACTCGCTTTGCAATCGCGTTGCAAGAGGGGAACGAAAGGGAACAGACGCGCAAGACAAGGGGAGACGGAAGACGCTCGCCGGGCTCTTGCCGGGCGCCGGGACGCCGGGCACACCTGTGTTCACGAAGCGTCGCGTATTCCTTTCTCTCTCTTTCTTCCCCTCTCTCTTCTCTGGCTCATTGTCGCACGGGCGCCAGTCATCACAATGGCACCGACACGGTGCGACTCGATGCATGTCCAAGTCCAGGCTGACAATATACATATTGCCGTCTGAATACACCAACCGCAGAATATCGTTACGCGCGCGCGAGTTCACGAGTGCAACTACGTATGATTCATGATTCACGCTGCACCGCGATCGATATGATGAAAAGCGGCGTTCTATCCTCGCGCGACGCTCGACAGGATCGCCGATCACGAATTTTATTTGATTTCTATTCATTTATTGATCGTTTATTAATTTTTTTACTCAAGATCCAAAGATCAATCCAAAGGTTAGCCGATATCAGTTCGTCGAGAATGATGAACGTATGAATTGAATGATGTCTCCCTTCCTCTTTGATGATCTTTCGTCATGCAATGCATCAATATTTGGTAGCGCTTATGATGTTCGTTGAAGTACAATTTTTTTCATTTGTCCACTGTGTGATCGCGTTTGAAGTTACGACTCGAGCGCTCGTTTCGGTCAACAAAACGAGAACATTCGCACATGCATCTGACATAAAGACTTCAGGATAAAGCAACGGCAGAAAATACTAAATGCCGAGAACCCTACCAGTCGACTACAATTAAAGCAACATGCTTCCTCATGTGTCGCATCGCACCGGTCGCAATAAGGCTTCACTCCCACGTGTAACACAATTGTCATCCTTAATCGTTCCCGTCATCGTCGTCGTCCATCTGGCGAGGAGGTGTTCGCAAAACGGTTACAACGGCGGGACACAGTCGTCCCGTTCGCGGATTCGAGGGAAGGAAGATCAGGGGAAGGTGAGGAGTCCTGGTTAATAAGTACCGTCGGTGCGATTGTCGAGAGATCGCGGAGGGAAACGGCGGATCTTGGCGGAAGGAAGGTGGCCGAGACGTCGAGGCGCGGTCCGGCCATTGTCGCCGCACGAAAGCGTCTGCTTCCGGTTAAAGTTCGAAAACAAAGCCGCGAGAGTGCCGCGGGGCGAAAAGGCCTCGTCCCGTCACGGTCTCAGTCGGTTCCCCTGCAGTTTCTGCTGCTCCTTCTCGCGATCCGCGGCACTTGGAATCGCGTAATTACCGTTAATCTCTTGCGCCGCTCTTTGTGCACTCCGGACCCTTTTTCACCCGCCGCGGTATCGCACGGTCGCCGTCCGAAACATCTGTCTCGGCGGAGGTGCGGATCGTATAAAGGAGGCTGCAACTTTCCCACGGACGGACCGCGGATGTCACCGCGGGAAATACGCGAGTCACTCTCGATATCTCGAAAATGTGTCGTGATAGGGCACTCTCCTTACTTACAGTATCGGGTGCGGATGTATTGGACTTTCGAAATTGTTTAATCATGCGTTATATGCGAGAGAAACGTATGTATCATCAAAAATAATTTCGCAAAGATTATGAATGTGTGGGTTAAAGATGAACCCGGTTATTTTTTTTAAACAAACATTCGGAAATTCTCACGCGAGTGCGATGGGTCTCTTCGATCGCAGGAACGAAATCTGATCCGAAACGATTAAGCAGCGTCGGGAATTCAACGTTTTGCGGCATCCCGGCCAGAAACCTCGTGCCACTACGTAAGTGTGTCGGTGCGTGCACGCGCACACGGCCGGGCGCGTGCGTGTGTGCGGCCCACATATCCTAATATGTCAGGTTACGGTTCACGTGTTTGTGTGGACGTAAAACCACGAAAACGGGCTCGGGACGAGCTGAGCCGCGCCGAGCCGAGTTTCTCTACTTCCATTCAATCACATGTAATTGCGGCGAGGCCTTTTGTCGCGAGGCCCCGATATTCGTCAAACGTTTGACCCGTTTCTTCCCGTCCCCCTGCCCCCCTGATGGACGCACTTAAGGGTACTTATGCGCCCCGAAGAAATTCGTATCGCGTGACTCGGTATCGCCCGCGCCGTTGCCGCGCGATTCTTTTCTGGAACGGAACGGGAGATCGACCGGTTTTCACTCGGCGTGTACGATGAAACCCGAAGGGCCGGCCTTTACGCATTGCGTACGAGGGGGGTAACGCCGCCGCTGCCGTCACAGCGATAAAGTCGAAGACAAAGTGTTCGACACGACGACTCGTCCGTCCGGATTACTTCGTTATGTTAATTACATCGTGCTTACGTCGTAACAGATGCGTGACGCGTAACGATGATGTCTCACTCGAGCGCGAGCATTTTCCATCGACGTCTCTTCCAAGGGAGGCTGCAGCTGTTCCGAAACCGATGGAATTTCTTCTTCTAACGATCTATCGGAATTTGTAGTCTCCTCGCTTATTCAAATCTCTACGCTCGTTTGCCTAAATACGTCGCTGAAGTATGCACAGCGTTGCTTAAATCAGTTGAGTCGTAAAAATCGAGAAATTGCCGTCACGAGAAACACGAAAGTACCCGGAAAGTAATATCGAAATAGGTCGCGTGGTGCAGCTACGTCAAAGTGCTTCTCCCGCACCTCCTGGCAAATATGCACGGCTTGGAGAAAAATATCGATTTTCAGAGGAATCAATGTGACCTGGTCATCAGATTGGCGAGGAGCACTTTCCCGCGGTCGCTCGTAAAAAAAAGGAAAGAGAAAAAAGGGGAACGGACGGACACAAGCTGCACATATCGATCATCGGCGACCTTTTTCGAAAGCTGTCACATTCTGAGAAGCTCGGGTCGTAAACTATTAATCCGACCGAGAATAATGTTCCTGTCTTCGCTTATGAAAAATCACTGGCAGGCAATCTGTCTGCGAAGTATCGACCAAGAGTACGATTTACAAGAAAAACGCTAATCCTATTTTATTTTTTTCACCGATTAATTAATTTATTGGCATGAAAATCGGAATCTCATGTCTTGAACGCAGATTCTTGGAAATAGATACGATCGCATTAGAGGTGCAATGGGAAAGGACACAGAAGGATTGCTAAAACGGGACCAATTACCGTCGGCTGTTCGGGGATGTCGCGATCGAGCGATGCGAGTCGCGCGTGGAAACTGAAGCTTCTTTACGAGTCCGGGACGAGTCCGGGTCACTAATAAAAGCTCGAGTGGAGTGTTTGTCGACCTCATAAAATCGGCATCGTACGTATGAGACGGGCATGTGCAAGTGTGGACAACCGCGCGATCCACTTGTCGATGTGCCGAACATCGTGAAAGCCGCCAGGTTGAGATTTCCAAGACCGATATCAACTCGCCTTCCTCGAAAGCCTATCGGCCATCTCCCGCGTACTCACAAGAGGTCCACGTGGTCCTGACGGGTGAAACATGTTGTTTCGCGACAACGCGTAGAATTTTTCCGAAATACTCATATTTTTTAAATACTCTTTTATTTTTAAATCACCGATTAAGAAAATTTAAGGAAATCAAGCTTCTAAGAGTTTATTAAGAAATTACGTCGTTAAGAATCACGTTTAATCGCAACGTTGAAAATCGTGATGAGTTGCGAGTCGCTCATCGACTCTCAAACGTGAGCAACTTTGGCGGATCGGTGTCCGGCACAGCGGGCGACGTGAATGAGGATGAGGAGACACGGCGATGTATTAACACTCACTTGAAAAGTCCTTTCCGTCGAGGAGGGCGGTGTGAGCGGCGAGTGATGAATTTGCCGCGTAATTACAGGGGTCGAGGACGGACTCCTTGAGGACGGTGCTCTCGTTTCTCTGGCCTCCCTCTCGCACACCGAGCCCGGCGACCAGATTTCACTTTTCCTGCTGCCGATGTTCGACGAGACGTCGCTCGGCTTCGTGCTGAGGTTCAACGGCACCTCCTCCTCTGAAACGAGAAAAACCGCCCCGTCTATTTCGTTATTCAGGCCGAAGATCGTTCTGCTCATTTCTCAGGAAATTTTTATTAAGAATTAAGAAACTACCGATATTATAACGCGTCGCGAAAGAATTTACACGGTCGTTTTACTCGAGCGTAATTATCAAGGGCGGGGAAATTTTCTGGTTATTGCACTCTGGTATTAAAGATATTAAGCGCGTACACGGATAGGAGAGGATTAATTGATCATAATTACGTATCCGTGCAGCGAAGGCGACAGCGATAAGTGATGTTCCGCGTGACAACGTAGGCCGATCGATAGCACCTACTTACTGGTAATTGCTCGTTAGCCGGTCTACTTTTTCAAAAGGACACTTTCCGAACGCTCCGCGAGAGATCTCTCAACGGTAAATACAAGTTTAACGCGAAAATTTATCTTCTCGCCAGTCTGGTCACTCGAATCTCACCGAATTTGGCCTTTTCCGGTGTGCACCTTCGTGGTGATCCGGGACGCGCCGGGCTGAGGGGTTCTGGATGAATGGGCGAGCAATTCGTGACTGGTGTCGTCTGTTGGGACGGGATTCTCGTAGGTGGGAGCAAAGAATGCGGCAGCAACAGGCCCACATGGCGGGCCCACCAGGCACCCCCGGACGCCCCGTATCCGGCGTACGTCAAGCCGCAACGCATGTCTGAAATAACAAAGGCAATTGCATCGAATTAAACGCGAAATTCTTAAGGGTCATCTCGATAAGAGCGAGTGGCTCGATCTTCAAGTTACCTCGCGCGGCAACATTGGCGCTAAGCGGTAGGCTCTGCAGTCGCAGATCGTGATTGTAATTCGAGACGAGGGTGAAGGCGCTGAAACGGTCGGGGATAGGTTGACAAAAGCCCGAGGGTGCATTGGCGATGGTGCTCGAACTGCTGCCCGGTACACCCGGACTCCAAGGCGAGGACGGCAATGTGATCACGCTCGGACTGCCGGGTGGCGAGAGGGTGGCCGGGGGTGACAGGGCGCCCGCCGGAACTCCCACGGGATTGCAATGCAGTTCCGGTTTCATGTGCCAGGTTCGTGGTACCGCTTCTGTCGCGAGAAAGCAAGAGAGAAAAATGAGACTTGTGCGTTTCTCGTGTCAAAGGTGCGAGCACGCAGATTCACGAGATCGTCGAACGTCCTGACATATTTATGATTTTAAAAAATCAGCCGAGGTAAACGCAAAAGCGATTTTACAGATATGTGCTGTAATTTTAAATTCATGTTCAGCGTTTTGTGTCCGCTAGCCGGTTCCTCTGTACCGTTTAATGTCGAGGATTATCGCGAAGCCTCGCGGTATAAATAAAGCACGAAAACGTTAAGTGCGAGCTATATTCCGCTCGAAAGCACGCGTAGAGTACTGCATTCCGTGAACACGTTCATTATACACACGAAACATATCCGTTAACAGAGAAATGAATAATACATGGAGCCTCGGAGCGGATTCTTTCGTGACGCGTAAAATCTGACGGTGACGCCGATTGCGAGTGAGCGACGTGTTCCAAATTATTTCGTCCCACGAAGAATGATCATGATTCCAGCATGTCCAGCATGACCATGATTTGCGATCGAATGTGTATCGATACGGGATAGCAAATCGCGTAACACGTATCTTTGCAAAAATATTTTTCATCATAGCTAAATTCATAATACACAGTTAAAATCGATTTAAAAAAATATGAAATAAATGTATGATGGTAGAATAAAAAATATAAGTTATAACTACGCAGTAAGTAAAGCATATGAATGCACATGAATTTTTAACGCGATAGGATGAACTTATCTTCACAAAGTAGCATCGTGAGCAAGATATCATCGGAAATCTCATAAATAAAAAATCATTTTCGCAATTAACTGTAATCTCGTTGTACGTCGCAGATGTGACACGATTTAAATGTTTTCTGCTCGTGCCGGTTTAAAAACTCATTGCCACGTGTTGAAATAATTATTCGCGGTACACATTTCGCCCGTCAAGACCCGGAAACTCGTTTATCGCGGAAAGTGCATATCGATAACCAGGCCCACGAAGGAATCTAAGAAAGGGAAAGCGTTCTCCAAATTGCGCTAATTAATTGCGATCGTATCTGGTAGTCCGCGCTTAATAACGAAGAATCGAGAGATACCGACGATTATAAATCCTCGATATTCGTAATGCTCAGCCAGCAATGGGATTATTTAAACCTGGTCGCTGGGTTTCCCGTATCACACGGCAATCTCGCGCACCGATGAATAAAGCGCGATGTTTATGCCCGGCCGCGCTTTAACGCGAGCACGTCCGGACGTTTAATGCATTGTTGGTGATCGCCGCCGTCGCGTTTCACGTGTATCAGATTCGCGGGGCGGAATAAAAAAAAAGAGACGAGAGGGAGGGAAAGGGGAGATCAAACGGGGGGAAGAAATCACAAACGGCGCGCCAGTGTTGTCGGCTGGCGAAATGAATTATAAATCGTGCGTGCGCGACTCGCGCGCGGCGAGCGAGCGGATCGGGAGGCAAGATTCTAATCGCGCGAGGTCGGACAGACAGTGATTGCTGGACGTGGCTCTTTACCCGCGACCAGAGCCGTGATAAAACGCGATCTGACCGCGAAGATCTGACGGGACAGGCTCTCGAAAGAGCGAGCGCCGATTAGCGATCAGGTCAGCTCGCGTAGCGGTAATCGGATGCAATTGTGATGCAGGTCGTCTGGCGGGTATATTACACAATGCAGTCGCGACTTACGGTTTAGGACATTGAGTCGCCCTATAAATTCTATTCTAAATTCTTATAAATAAAATCTGTGGATAGAGATGCTACTGTTTTCTATACTTTTATAATATATAATTAATAATAATAATTAATTAATTTATAATATATAATACATATAATATATAAATAATAATTCTGTTTCTATTTCTATTTGTGTAATGTAATTCTATGAATTTGAAAGGTATTGAAGAAACGAATCTCTCTTAACAATCGGTTAATTATAGTGCATATAGTACTAATTATTGTGCAGCAGTTGAAATACCACGTCTAGCCGATAAACAAGGAGTCATTGATTTTAATATTAAACACACGATTGTATGCAATTCTGCTTCAGACGGTTATTCGTGAATCGCGTGAATGAGCGAATAAAAATAGGCGCAGCGGTTTGCGTAAAACGGCGATGCGTCAGGTAGCGCTGATAAGCCGCGAAGTAAATCACTGATTTGAAGGTTTTCACCGAGCCGATAAAGATCGCGCCTGGGCATAAACTACGACTAATAACCGCTACTCGTTGTTTGAATAAATCTGTAATGCGCTCGTACCGGCCGCATTCCTGCATAATTCATACGCGGACGCGCCGGCAGCCGGGAATTTGTTACTCGTTTCCATAGATAACGGCGCGCGATGCAATTTTCTGCCAATCGTTGAAGAATGCTTATTGCAAATATGAGTTGCCGTTTGTTGCTTTTAGGCGAGTAGATTAGAAAGGGAAATGAGCGCATTGAGACGCGCGTGTCCGACACGATTGCAGGAAAGAGAAACTGTGCTTGGTAAGCATCGTAATTCCTTCATTTGCGATAACGCATCAGCTTGATAATTTGATATGAAAAGAAGATGATGGAACACGGAGAACAGATTCTAAACGAGTTAATCGTCATCTCAGGAGCCTAATGAGCCACGATCAAAGCCGAGCAAGATAGGTAACGCGCAAAGATATCTTTCAAGATAAGGAGGGATAAGCAGAAAGTGCCTGGAGGGTGGTTGGCAGAGATGTAGAGTATCAGACAGGTGCAAAATAGAAGCAAGAACGTTACTTGTCAGGGGAAATGAGAGAGAATTCATTTGTAAGGGCACGATTTCAACCGGGGAATTTTTGCATGATTTGAAAAATTCAAAATGCGTCGATGTGTTTTGACAAGTGGGAGCAATTTAGCCGATACTTCAAGCTGTGCTGCAGCATTGTTATTGTCTGTGCGTCAACTTGTTCACGAAAAAGAGTTACGTTCTTTATTGCGCGAGAATAAATCATACGTGTTGCGTACCGATTTCCTGCTACGCTTTCAGTTTTGCGATAACGATGGAGTCGAATAATTTAGCGCACTCGTTGTTGATACTATAATTAATTATCATTGATTGATTTCGCGACGCGAAGTGCTATTTAGCAGCATTCATTTAGAACAAAACAAACAGAGAGACAAGAGCGAGACAAATCCACGAAAGATACGAGCGGTTGTCTTCAAATAACATTCAATCATCGAATTCGCAGGTACAACATACATTAACCGCGAATGCTAACCGATTGCGTGCTTTTATGATACACAGCAGAATTTAAAGGAAACTATAACGGACGACGTGTGTGTGATAATCGGTGCAATAGCAAAAATCTTCCATTAATGATGAAGATTGATTGATTCAACGCGCGGCCACTTGTGGAAATACCTGGCCGCTTCAACAGATTCGGTGTATTGGCTACGTCATTTCTTAATTTCACACTTGAAAGTTGACACATTTTGCATCCGAATGAATTCCGAGCCAGTGAGCCGTTTGGTTTGATCATCTTATCGTCGTAATTAGTAACGGCGCGAAGGAATTCTTTCAATTTTTACCGGTTAATTACGATTCTGATTCACAATGTTCTCACGAACGCTTCGAAGGTCTTCAATTCGTGCGAATAAATTTCGATATTTTCATTCACGGGCAAACGCAGAGCGTACGCGCCACGATGGAATTTCCCGATCGCATTTTTAGTAGATTTCCACGGAACAGCGATTGCGCCACATTGTGTTAAATCTAAGCGATAAGAAACAGACAATGAGAGGATATCCGTTGACGTACGAGTCGATTAATTGATATCAAGTGGAACCTCAGGCAAGAGATCGTAATGTTTGCTCGTTTGTTAATTACGAAAGCGGCTCCCACCGCAACGGCTCATACGAAATCTCGAAAAACAATCATGAATATTTACGCGAGGCCTTGATTAAGAGTTGTATGAACAAGTGTCATATGTACTTCCCCTCCCGAGTCTCTTTAAGACGTATTTCTTCGACTACTAACTAAGTTGCTGCATCTTCGTTGACGGCGACGAAAATAATCGTTGGAGTTTTAATTTCAAGGTTGCTGTAACAAAGTCGGATGTCGTCGAACACGAATTTCTCATTATCGCGACACGATTTAAACGATGCATTTTATTGGAACTTTATTATGCAAAAGAGTAAAGCTTGACAATATACTAAAGGAGTATGGAAAATTGTAAAAATTTTGTGGTACAAAACCAATCGTTATGAAACTTGACACAAACTTAGTATGAGGTAAAATATGAAGAAATCTAACTAAAATCGACTGGCTAAATGAGTGGATCCTGGTCAAAAAGCAGAAAATGTGTCCAATGAATCGTGTGGCGGCAGTGCCATTTACCACTTATATAATCTAATTTTAGTCGACAAAGCTGCAGTATTTGTGAGGAGCCATTCACGAACAATGTTATTTTATTGCCAAAATTAGATTATATAAGTGGTAAATGGCACTGCCGCCACACGATTCATTGGATAGATTTTCTGCTTTTTGACCAGGATCCACTCATTTAGCCGGTCGATTTTAGTTAGATTTCTTCATATTCTACCTCGTACTAAGTTTGTGTCAAGTTTTATAACGATTGGTTTTGTACCACAAAATTTTTACAATTTTCCATACTCCTTTTACACGAGTTTTCGGCGATTACGTTTGCGCATAATTACATATAAAATATGGTTATTTAATATTTCCACTCAATTACACATTACAACAGTTATTCTAATGCTACGCTTATCACCACATTTATTCACGGTATCTCTTACTCTGCAATTACAATAATGTACGCACATTATAAAAAAATCTTTCATTTGCTTAAGCAAACGTTCGTTGCTTTCATAAATATTCACCTGCATTCTGATATACAAACCTATCATCAGATCTGAAAATGGAGAACGCGAAGTGAAACATACGAGCATATTTTTACATATGTATACGGAATATGCGAATGTACACGAGTTGTTTGTTAATAAGATCGCCTCATCAACGACCGGTCTGTGTGTTTGAAAATTCTTTTTTGTCACGAATTTCGAAATTGCGTTGCATTTTCAGTGCGGGCGAATATTTTCAAATGTCTGCACAATGAATCACTCAACTCTTGGCGTCTGATGTAACCTAATCGCGATATCTATCGAAAAAACAGAAGCGATGAATCCGAGCTGCTTAAAGCAAATTGTGCAAACACAATCTGTGTGTTTGTTACGAAGAAATTCCACGAAAATCTCATTAAAATCGCGAGAGTGCTAAATTATAAGCGTGCCTGGCGGCGGAAGTTTGTCTCGTGGCGCCTGTTGAATATTTGGAATAAATCATCTATGAAACGATAAAGTACGCAATCTATTATATATCCCCGATAAGGTAAATCTCAATACCAAAAAGTTTTCAAGCGCGTGCAATATATTCATGCGATACATCGTGTTATTCGTATCACGAGTGACAATGTGAATAAATATAGAAACACCAAACGTATCCTAAATAAACGCGCTTCCATTAACAATTGTTATTAAGAAGTCGATCATTATTAACGAGCGCGTTTATCGTGAGGAAATGCGATGAACTCGCAAACACGTTTGTTTATGTCTGCTTTGCATAGTTTAAAGTTCTAAGCATTCGAATAGTCGGAAATAATCGCTCAACGAATGATGACGAAAACACTGATTTATGCATGTAACATTATGAATATGAGACGACAATCGGGCGTAGATCAGTAAGAACATAATAAAAGCTGCAGAAGTTATTATTCCTACGACTTCTGATAAGAGTCTGTGATTGATGTTGGTGGAAAGTTACAGACTATGGTTGAAACTTTCGATCACCGTCGTCATGCGATAATAGTGTCAAAAATCGTATTTGTGTCATTTCGATCGACACGTGCTAACGATTAATAGCGCGCACACACACGCTGCATATCGACATACGTCATGTAACACCAACATTTCATATACATTTCATTTCATATTCATGTCAACATTCATTCATGTTTCCTATTTGTGACAACCGATGGCGAGATTCAAGCGCATCAGCCAGCATTCGACTCGAGAATCTGATTCAATGAGCAATCCGATCTTCTTTTCTTTTTAGCTGCATTCCATGAAAGAATCTTGGAAATTTTACTATCTATCTAGACTTGGTATCTTATGAATTTTGCTTTCTATCCCCGCATCGATTGGAACCGGTAGCTCGCTGAGTCTGATAGCCGCTCTACCTAGAAATGTATTCCGCGTGACCAAAACTACTCACCGCACATCACGCCAAGTGATCGCGACAGGAACAGAAGCGCGTTAAACTTCCGCCACGCCGCTCATGGAGCCGCGCACTACTTTCAATCTTGCCGCGTGCACCACGCCTGGATTAGTTCAGCGCGAATCACACAAGAATCTCCCCAAGAGCGAAACGTCAAACTCCCGGTGAACACACGTACCTCTCGATCACAGATCGCGGGGAAACACGCTCGAGAAATCGGAACGCGGAACCGAAAGAGTTCCCCAGGACGTCGCGACCGGTTGTCCCGTTCACTACTACCGCTCGACCGGTCGAGTCCCTCTTTTGACGGCCACGCAACCACGTGGCCCACCAAGGTTGGAGAACGTGAACTGCCGATTCCTCTTCTCTGATACACTTGACGTCTTCCCAAACGATTGTCCGATCGTGAATCTTGAGGATCGTGGATGCTGATGCCCTAAATCCTCCTGCGGAGCGTCTGCGTCATGGGTTGTTGGGTGACGCCTCTTCCTTGTTCTTTATGATGATTAGCGCACTACAATGCCGATGATGACTACCAAGTCGCTTTATCAGGCGGTATCCCGATTTAACTAGGTAGTCGTCTGTACGTTGAGTCGTACGAGGAGACTCTCGGAGCGTCCTGACTAAGAGCAGGACCCCGACTGACCCCGCGGTTGTGGCCGAGGAGGGCACGCACGGTGTCTCGCGTGTGTCGGAGGAGCTTGTGTGGCGTGCGTTTGCCTGTCGGCTGGCTCCGTCGAAGCTTCCCCTTACCTGGTCCGCTTCTCCTCACACGGCCGGGTTTCACTCTTCTCTCTCACCTGCGCGCCGGCCTCGCGTGCTACCTGGTGGTGGCCACGCCTACCGGCGCGGGCGCGCGCGACTACGCCAAGCTTTCCTGGTGGGAGAGCCACGCCGTCAGGAGAATCGACACCGTCTTCCCCCGCGTGCGGAAATCGCGCATAGCCCGATGGTAACCGTATCTGCCACCGTAGCCACTCCACCTCGAGAGAGTTGCGCGATGCGCCTCCACCGATGGGCGGTTTTCTCCTCCTCGCGAAGCTACAGGAAGGGATGGCATTAGATAGGTCGTGTTGCAGGTGTCCCGCGATTCTTATCAGTGTTGGGATCAATTCTCAATTGCGAATTAATTAATTGCTCCTCTGTGAGAGGAGAGGATGCAGTCGGATACGATGGCGACACGACGCGCTTGTGTGTGGATGTGTGTGTGTGAGTGAATGCGTACCCCCTCCTCCCCTTGCAACGTTCCATGCAATTCATTTCGCATGGACACGTGCCGCAGACTGTTGAAGAAGTAATTAGCGAGCCGCGACGCCCCGCGTATAAATGATTCAGTATCGTCAAACGTTTGCGAATTCAACTTGCGGCCGCTTGCTTCACAATTGAAACATACATACTGCGTTTGGTATTTATGTAGCACGTGACGGACTCACAATCATCTTGGTGCTGCAAGATTGGCTCATACGATATTTTTATCGCGTATTTATCACTCTCGTAATGATTCAATTAGTCACGATTAACAGTTTACAAAATAATTAATTTGAATTCCGAATTTTCAAATAGTGACTCGGAAGATTTTATCATAATTTATTATCATAAGATTATTTATTATTTTATTATCACAAGAGTGTTATGCTACTTGATTAATAGGTATGTCTAGATGGATTCATCAGCTCCAAGCAAACTGATCAGAAAACAACTTTCAATTGGATCTATTCAATGGAACCATGATTTGCAATAGTTGGATCCTCATGGATCTACTAGTTTTGGACCATTTCTTCCCGAAATCATGGATATCGTTGATTTTTTATTAACAATCGCTGCTAGAAGTTTTCAAGTTTCGTTGGCAGATCTTCCCGTGCTCCGTACTTGTCCCATTTCGCACTATGTAGAAACGGTGCATATTATAATTGCGCGATTTGCGATCCCCACAATACACCTATTGTACACGTCCATCTTAACTCGATGCTCGAGTGCAGACGGGATTTTACTACGCCAATAGGCATCCTCCGGCGCGCGCACGAGATATCCGCCGTTAGATTTGATTCGGCGGGCTACTTTACAAGAGTAGGAGAAAACCGAGTGCGTCGGCGCCGCCGTCGAGATCGCTCTCTATTGGCTTTTCTTCTAGGAGAGAGGCGTGTACCGCCGCATTCACTCGAATCTGCTGCATTCTAGGTGAGCACAAAGGAGGGATGGGGCTGTCCTATCTGCGACAGGCTTGCTGTTAAACGCGTTTCAGTGATGCTGAAGTTGTGGTATTAACTGAAAATTCTTGAATGTAGGTCAAGATTTCATGACACTTGCCAATCAATGATTGGCACTTGCCCATCGTTGTTTCTCCGATTGGATTAACTGATAATCTTATCGTAATCAATTTAAACAGTTTGGTGGGTGCATTCGTTTAAGAAAAATAATATTTGTTTATTCAAGCAGAATTTGGTCCAAAGCTTCTTAAATCTTTTCTCAAGGCTAGTCATCAGAGCGAAAAAGTTAAGAATTTACATACAAGAAATAGTTGTTTCCAGAATTTTGCGATATCGCCGAAAGGAAGATTAGATTAGTAAGAAATTAAACCTCCCATAATTATCGCAATTACCTTCCGCAATTGTCACGCACGAACCACTATCTGTGGGCGCAATTTTACGCAATGCAAAAAATATACTGACTTTAAACAGTGGGCTAATTATTTTTGCAACCCTGAGGGAATCGTGAATATTTTATCACGCATCACGATATTGTTTCAAAATTGGTATAGTCGCGATTACTTTCCAATAAGTTCTGTAATTGGTTTTTAAATATTGTTATCTCAAAAAAATAATTATATTAATAATTTTATGCAATTTATTAAGATAAAATGTATACATGTAGATGTATCTTTTATTCTTATTTTCTTTATTCAGTAGCTCGCGATACTGTTGATGGATGCCTTCTAAGTCAACATAAACCGACTCTTAATGTCTTTTCCGGTTTCCATTTAACTTGTGTCATAATGAATCTGTGATTCTGATCTATTTATATTAACTCTTGTTGGGCAGTGATTTATAAACAGTTTGAAAAATAAGGAGGAAAGAAATATAATTAACGTAATCTTTAAGCACAAGAAAGTTTATTAATCTAATCTAACCAAATTGTTAGTGCAATTTGGCAACAAAGAGATAAATATAATACCTATTTATCATAGTAAAATATTTTATAAAATAGATATTTTTTCCTTTTTTTATTATATTTCTTGTTAATAATTTGTATACAATTATCTTAATAATACTTAGAGAAGAACATTCCTAATCGATCGTAAATAATAAAAATAAATAGATTATGCGAATATGTATATTAACAAATTGTATTGTTTTATTATATAAATTATTAATTTTCTCTGTTACTTTTCTCGTGTCGACCACCATATAATCACAATTCTATACTGTATACATTAACTTTTAACGCATGATACTGCTTTCTCTTTATGCTATCGTCAATGTCGACTTTAGTTGATACAAGTCCACGGAAATGCTGTTAAATGGAAAGTACCCGATGAAGGGTTAAAGTTTCTGTTCTTTTGCGAGGCTGCATTTTTCAACGCATTTTTCAACGGCGTTCTTGCGTGATATGCGGTATATTTTTTCGGCGTATCGTCTAAACGGAGCGATTAACGTGTTGTACACCTTGCGGAGATAACGTTTGCGATTAGCTTACGACGGGCTTCCGAATGAGCGTGGTTAATCACGATCGAGTCCGGCCGAGTCATCAAGTGCCGCGAAGGCTTTCATTAGCAGCCGTTATCGTCACCTTCGCCTCGTTATGCGCCGGACAGATAAACCTTGACAATTTGTGACGCAAGAACGCGCAATATAAAATTAAAAGCTTGATAAACTCGAAGTAGATTACAGCTCATGTTGCCATGCATCAATCTATCAAGTCAAAACGCGGTTTGTTCCACTGAAGAGAGTCTTTCTTTTTTTTTTACTCAGAAAACTTGTCATCCACGACGACGATGTTAAAATTCGATTTGACGATTAGAGATTCGCTTTCGTACATACACATAGCGCCGAATGCAAATGCAAAGGCAGTTTGTTCGTGACGCGAATCGTCGCATAGATCACGATCGAGGAGGATCCACCTTCCTCGAGGAGTGCGGTGGGTGGTGAATGCACGCGTATCGGTCGCTCAATAACGGACGGAATTAGCATCGCAATGCGCCACCGCTGGAAAACTGGGTAAACAGCTGTGCGGACAATGCAAACGCCTCCTTCCTTTAACTCGCCTCGCTGCTCTTCTCTTTCTTATTTTTCTTACCTTTTCATTTTTAGTATTTAGTTGCTCGTTCCCTTCGCGAGCCATCATGCGTGCTCCAGGAAGTGCATCTCCTACAGGAATTGCGTGAAAGAGGCTTCATGTCTTCAGAAAAATCCTGGAAAATTAATAGAGGACAGAGGATATTTAAAAATTGTTTAAAATATAAATTTTTGTTGAATGTCGGAATTGACGATCAAGTGTTACGTTGCAAGGACATTGTTCGCCGAGTTACTTTCTCGATTGGCTCGCAATAAGCCATGCTAATTACAATCCGGTATTAACGTCGCGTCCTCCGTCGACTGCATCCAGATACGACTCAATTTGGCGTGTACGCGCGTGATCTCGGGAATCGAAGTAATATCGATAAATTTGCAGAAGCTAACATTGTGCCAAACACTCCGCGCTGCGACAAACTGTCGCACCTCGAGGGAGAAATGCAATTACAATGGTAATATTGTTGTAATTGCAGTTGGAGAATCGCAATGTCATTTTAAACGTTTATTGCGGGAAAAACGTTCGTTCTCTCAGAATTTCTAGTAATTATGCATCTCAGGTACGAATGCCAGATATGCGGGTAGTTTTGAAAATGGTATTATTAATTTAGTCTCATAGTGCTATTATAAGATAAAATACATGTATGGCGGAACTGTAAAATAATCGTTTTATTTCCATAGGAATGAGTTTCGTACATAAATATAGAAAAATCCATATATTTCATTGCGCTCCTGATTATCGATATTTTTATACAATACGGCAGGTCATAGTTATCTACGACTAAGAAAAGAAAAGCTATGTGCTTGACGGATTCCAGTACCGGAACAAAAGGCCTCACGATTGCAGGAAAGAGATCGATCTTGCATCCGTCATGAAAGAGGGAACAGAATGGCGATCCGTTTGCGGTCATATGCAGATCGAGTGCACAGGAAGAACGATAAAGAAGCATCGTTCTCAAACACGCGCTGTACTAAAAGTTCTTTCATGTCGCATGAAGTATTATTATTACGTTGTTGGAGCTGCACGTCCCGGAGCGCTTTATACGTCTAGCGAAAGTTTCAGTAATACTTTGTGCCGCACGATGCTAGTTAAAAGTAACATCTGCTTAAGTATCGAAACATATAATTTTTCCTCGAAGGTTTCTCAGACTTGGCAAGGTATTCATCAATCTTTATTTTTAATACAAATAAGATATTAATATCAAGAAATTTTAACGAATTTATTGTTAGGCTAAAAAAACGTATTATCAATTCTAATTATTTTTTAATATTGGATTATTATTTATTATATTAATTATTTTATAATATTGAACAGGATCATGAAATTTGGGATATAAGTAAAAATATCGACAGAGAACGAAGGGATGTTAAAAAATATCGTGTACGTTAACAATTGGGCACTTTCATGAATGACAGATAACGGTTGTTCATGAGAAGTCTCTTCACACGATCAAGTTGTTATCGTAAAGTTCTCACTTCGCACGGTGCATCATCTGCCATTCACAGCCACGAAGTGATAACTGCTGGGAACGAAGTTCCGGAAGGAAGAAGGCGTTCTTCCCTTCGATAGAAAGTATCGGTGAAGTGACAGAAAGTGTCAATTCAGGCCGCGGGAAATTTCGGGAGACGCCCATTAGTCTCTCGAAAAGAAATATTGCAACATCTTCCAAAAAGGGGAAAACAAAGATAACTTGCCATGAAGTAGCTGATCCCACTCTTCGCATGACACGGAAGCATGAATGAACCAGACTTCGCACAAGACTTTCCCGCCATATCGGTCGACGAGGATGCGTGGAATCTCTCTCTTCGAAAACCTCGACTGAAATTGAGGAGAAAGGGGGCAAAAAGGGAGCAAAAAAGGACAAAATCATATGCGATTCCCTCGCGTATTGGTATAGTGAACTCAGAAAATAAAGATACAAATAAATATTGCAGTCGGTTCATCCTTATCTTTTTTTTACGTTGTATAAGTCTTTTTAACGCTCACTATGAAGACGGAAAACATCTCTTGTTCTCCACTTCCGCTTTTCCTTAAATGGTACATGTTCGTGTACTTAACGTACATTTTGGCTACTTGAAAATTATAAAAAATACTTATTATTGAAGTAACGAGCAATCTTGGATTGGAGTGTACACGACAGTCTTTTCAGAGCAGACAAGGGCATCTTTTGTTGCGCGTAAGTGCGGTACTTGCGCGGCGGATGCGTGATATGTCGGCTCGTTCCTCCATCGCCTTGCGGCTGCAACGGATCGTACAAGTGATGCGATTCCACGCAGCACTTTCGCAATTCACAGGAAGTTTCGCAATACCGCCATCGCGGCCGGGCGGCCCGAAACGATTCGAGCTACGCCCATCGTGCCAATTCCGGACGCCCTCGTTTCCCAGACCTGTGTGACCGGAAACCACGGGGAAGAGGACCCGCTCTTCTCACCTGAGATGAGATATCTCGGCCAGGAGGAAATCATTGATAATTTTTTCGTCTCACGCAAGCAAGCCGGGAATTATCACTGGATTCCTTAAAATAGTCGCATACTATTTCTCACGTATTTGCTTTATAATTGTAGAATAATGAAAAATTTTGCATTAAACCTTCCAAATCAAGAATAAGTTCTTTGTTGTTTTGCTTAAATTAGCTGAGACTAAAACAGAAGTTTGGTGCTTGCAATTGCATTATTAGAGAGGAACCAATGTAACATCTCACTAACAGATTACTCGTTATTCATGGATATTAATTTCTAATAGGTTTTGGGAACGTAGTTATAACATTCGGATTCACGGAAAAAAGTGAACAATTTCGATGATAACTGGCGCTCGTTAACGTAGCGGCACCCTGTAATAAACCTTCGTAGTCTGGCGTACGATCGAGATTTGTCTCAGGTTGTAGCCCTTAATCTCTCGCGATCCTCGCTGGATCGCTCCGGAACGAAAACTCCCGTTGCAGGTGCAAGCGGGAATGCCTAATAAGATATGCCCGATGGCGGCCGATGGCGGAGGGAATGCCAAGTACCGGTCAAGGGAATAATTAACAAGTGCGGCTTAATTGTCGATTGCGCGCGCGCGTGTAATGAAGCGCGTTCGTAATGTCCAGTTTCAATTTCTCAATTAATTTAATCTGATGGATTGTGCTCCATCCACAGACGCGTGTAATTGCAGCTCGGCGAATCGCCGTGGCATCGACGATAACGTCCCTCCGAATATGGTAATGCGGGTGGCGAAAGTGACGTCGCGTAAACTTTATGAGAAAATCTAAATTGTGGGACTAAAAGCAAGAAAGAGCTCATCGCATAAATACATCCTATTGTACTTCGGAGTACCATCCGCTGGATTCGTTTCCCTTCTCCTTTCTCTCTTCTCACTTAGAATCCCTTCTCAAGTGATGTAACTGCAGCGCCAAAATCGCAAGTGGATTTGCCACTTCTTTATTCGCGTGTAACAAGTTAGTTAATCCTCAAGCCGGAGAACATGATTGTCCGTAATTACCGGTTCCCCTCGGTCGGTCGAGAGCTTTCCACGAGGCGCCGAACTTTCAATTCTTATCTCTGCCGAGCCAAAGTTTCCAGAAGTCGACACGAATTACATTATCTCACTTTTTTCTTATCGTGCTGTTATATATTATATTTACCGTAAAGGGGGGAAGGGACCGGCGGTCTCTCTCTCTCTCTCTCTCTGTCTTCCACAGCAGGTGTAAGCTACGTCGTCGCGTAGGAAGATTCAGAGGAGGAACGGCGGGATCAGGCAGTAATTAACCGGTACGAGTAATCACGAGGAAGCGCGATCGAGGGGACCGGGGTACGGCGGAGGGACAACGCTGACACATCGGATACGCGCGCGGGTAACACATTATAATCCGGTCGCATCGTCGATTCCCGTTAGTTTCCAGGACCGCCCGAGTCAACCTGAACTCGTTGCACCGCTTGTCGCGTGTCCACGAGCAGCGGCTGCGGCAGATTTCACGTGTCCCTCTCTGACAGACTTCCCCCCGACAAAGCAAACCCCTTTTGCTTGCGCGATGCGAAACATACGGGCGCGTGAGCGAAGAGCAGGTTTTACTTTCCTCCTGGCCCCCGCTCTCCGGTTTGCAACGATTTCCGGCATTATCAGCTCGTAATTTTTCTTTTCTCAAGATGTACGTACATGAACTGGGCGATCGCGTGTCAATACGCGAACGAGCATGGAAGCTGCGCGTATACCTTGTTAATTTTGCCGAGCTTGTGAGTCGCGAATCGTAATCTGCGAAGTTCGATCGTCTGGGCCACCGTGGAGCATAGACATAGAGATATGGACTGCGCCATCCATATGTAAAAGTGGTCGTGAAAAAAGAAGGAGAGGACATGAAAACGGCCAATCTCTCTCTCTTCCTATTCAACGCTTAGAAAGAGAGAGAGATTGGCCGTCTTCACGTCCTCTCCTTCTCATTTTTCCTGACCATACGATACAGCTATGGATGGCGCAGCCCATATCTCTATGTCTATGCCGTGGAGGAACGAACAGGGGTACATGGCGATCATGACTCGAATTTGCACTTCCATGAAAGCGATGTTGGAGATTTCGTATGCGTAAGCCGAACTGTCTCCCTGTCTCATTTGAATTTGTAATCTTTTATTCGCGCGGGTGCCGAGTATCGGCCAGCGGGGGCTGTCGACCACCTGCGCTCATCTTTCGCTGCCAAGATTAAATAAGCGGTTTCGTTAATGCACGAGGAGTCACGCCAGCGTGCTGAGACTCTCCGGGCGCATTTTTCAAAATCAAAATCAATATTCGTCTTGCTTCGTTATGCAGTTGTATACGTTTCACTTCAATTTCGATTTTCTTAATTTTTTCTCACCGAGAGAAAGCAGTGAACATGCGCGCTTTTAACACGCGAGACCATCGAAAATGGGAAGTCCATTAATCAATGCTTATATTCGTTTATTATGCATAAAATTATTTAAAAAATTACACTTATATCCACAAATCGTAAAACCGTATATGAAAACATAAGTGTTACAAAATTGCGTTGACAGAAAATCGTATTTTATTTTAATTGTATGTGTCTATATAAATATTCGTTTGTCAAGTATTAAAGTCTCTATATGGTATCGTAATCTAGATACATAATCACATTATCTCTGGTAGAACAAACGCATCGGAGAAATCGGACTAAAAATCTAGACAGCGGCTCAATCAAAGAAGCTCGCCCTGATAATTATAGAGCTCGCACGTGAACGCATAGAGAGCCGATCTGATCGATCGATCGGTGATTCTCCAGAAGACTGGATTCGAGCTGTTATCCCAACGTGTTCCTAAAATCTACCAGTCACGCTCGGTTGCTCGGAGGCGCGTGCACCCAAGGAGGATGCACCCAAGGATGCACCAACCGGAACGAGCACCCGACACACGTTCGCGCGCGCAACCGACTTCCCTTCCCTCTGAATAAAAAAAGGGAATAAATAAGCGAATCCGTCATTGGCGTACGATCAATGTTTCCTAGGCCACAATACGTCAGTACGAAATTTCTCCGAAGACCCTGAAAACCAACGAGCAACCTTACTTTGTATCTATAAAGATATATTATTTTAAATGTTAATGTCTGCGTTAATGCACTTTATGCGCGAAAATTATGTAGCCGTGAAATGCTTTTATTTTTTTCATCTTTACTTCTGCATGCAAGAAAAATTTATATCTTTGAGCGTTTATACAGTATAATAAACAAATCATACCATTGGTGTTACGGTGTTGTAAAAACAAACTGGAGAACAATTTAATTTATCTATTTTATTGTGCTTTCTTGACATTACTGATTACAAAATTCATGACCGATTAACTATTGACTTGATTATTTGTTACATATTTATTTTAAAAATCGCAAGAGATGTCTCAAGTATATATCAGGGTAGACGGTGATTACGCCAATGCTCGGTAAGCACGTGAGTCGGGCACACGCCGGCACGCGCCACGTTTCTCACGGAGAGCACGCGCCTCTCGCTCTCTTCACGTCTCACTCTTACCCTCGATCTTTTACTCCCGCGCTTCGTCACTCCCTGCCTTCGTCTCTCTCTCTTTCTCTCTCCTTCTCTTTCTTTCTTCCAATTTTTTCTCTCTTCTCCTTTTATGTTCCATCTTTTCTCCCTATCAAGTTCGAGTAAGCTCTGTCCAGGTACATTTTGCCCTCATTTCCTCCCTCTCTCTTTCTCCTTCCGTCCTTATCCACGATGTATCTTTCTTTATCTTTTGCTTTGTATTTTGCAATTCTGTTTCTTTCCACAAGGATCACTAACACCTCTTGCATTTCGTTTTTTTCATTTTTTTCTTCCTTGTCTGATCACCCTTCCTCTTGACACACTCTTTGCTTTCCTCCTTCCATGTTTTCTTGCTTTCTGCCTCGTACGGTATCTTCGTATGCATCTTATTCTTTCTGGTACCGGACACGTGCGGTCTAGCCTGGCGTATCCCCCGTGTGAAGTGTCTCTCGCCGATTCAAATTTATCGCCTTTGGACTTCGGGTTTGCAATTTGTCGAAAGTGTTATACAGTGCTATCTCGAAGGCAGCGGAATCGTCTGCTGCCATCTCGCAATTACGTAATTGTGCGTAACAGCAATGTAATGTGCGTTTTTTCTTTCCGCGAAAGCAAGAAAAAAGGAAGCACTTTATACAGAAATTTAATAAAGAAGAGAAATTAATTTTTTAGAAGAACAGTTTATATAGAAATTTCTATATAAACTGTTCTTCTAAAAAAAAAGAAGAACGAAGCACAAACGTCCAACTATAAACCGACTATAACCGATTTTTGATGAGCCTGTATATCGACCGGTATGTGTATCGCTTTGACGTCACTCGGCGACGCGTTACGCACACACGCACATGGACACGCACTTACGCACACATACGCAGAGCCGAGGGAGCAGCTGCACACGCCAACGGTCGTATACGCCCGCACACGCATCGCGGAGAACGCAACGCGGCGATTAGCGAAACGAGGAGCGGAAAACAAGGAAGAGCCATGTACGTGCAAAGGCGCACTAATGTCTCCCGGTAGCACCCGGAAGATCTAGCGATGCTGCAATATTTAAAAAAAAGGATTGTAATGCCTTAACGCATACTGACAAGTACCCAAGACAAGAGAGAGAGGAGAGAGCCGGTTAGAATCAACGGCATCGTGAGCATCGGGAACACCTGGTTGAAAGACCGCCGTGAGTGCGGGGGCCCGGCGGGTACACTGGGTCGTTCATCCCCCGCGGGGTGATTAAATGAAGCATCACGATTCACGACGGATGAAGGAGACCAACCGTGAAACGCTGTCGCGCCCCCATATCGTCCCAGAAACTTTAGACAAAGGGCTGCTCGGGTCGGGTCGGGGAGTCAATCGCCCGGCAGTGACCCGTGTGGTATCCATTAACGATGCTCCACCGATGCAACTTGTTCATTTGAGGAGACCAATATGTCACTATCAAGATGTTAAGTTGATTATCAGCTTCGACTTTCCTCTTTTTCGAGGTAGGTGTTCGTGACGACAAATTAGTCGGCGTTAAATGTTTGGGACGCAAACGTTGTGCGAATGGGTGCAGGTGAAATTATAATATTAACTGCAATTGGATCGCAAGGACGTCCTTGTGAAATGGCGAAGCGTCGGAACGATGGCGTCGGAGTGACGGCTGCTAACGCGTCAACCCCATCGGCATGAGGCTTAAGAATTATTAGCTTGAATTGAGATCCACGCGATGAACATAAAGGAATAATTATCGCGATCCCGGCATTACTTTCGCTTATTTGACGGTAGCGTTCTTTATACGAGTGTCATCACTTTACGGCCAGTCACTGAGACGCGATATTATCTTTACATTTGTTCACTCATGGCCGCGCGGCTTTATTGCTGCCAGAAACGCCTCGGGAAACAATGGTGTAGCCGTATACGAATGATTTGTGCCTAGTCGTAAAACCGTGTGCCTACTCTTAACATTTACACCTGCGTTTCTAACCGACATCTACATCGCACATCTACGATACATTCGTTTAATATTCGTCAAATCGAGCACGCATATCGCGTAATCCAAGGCCAAAGGGCTCGATGTCATGATTTTCTAAGGATACAGTTAATTGTTATGGAATCGCGAACAAATGTAGCTGTAATTTTTAATTCTCTCTTTGTTATCCGAATCTTAGTAATTACAGAATACCGGGATAAAAGTGACAGTATTAATGCCAAATCCAAAAGTCAACCGACCCTTTTAAATTCGCGCAAATTTCGACACATTTTCGCATCGCAGTTGAGATTCCGAGCTGTTGCATCGCGCAATGGATAATATAATATGCGTACGAGCGCTCGGCGAGAGAGATGGTTCACCTGACGTGCATTAATTCAATCCGGGGGGGAACGGAGAGGCGCGGTGGAGAACAGAAGCGAAAGAAAAAGACCTGGTCCCCGCAGGGTCGGGCCGCTCTCTTGGTACACGGATCGTAATTGTGGCGTTTAATAAAGAAATGACACGAGATATTCGGGACGCACGATATACATTCGCGTCGCACACGGGCATAAGTACACGCGTCCCGGTATTTACGAGCGCGTGCTGCGGACATGGACGAGAAGGGAAAATTGCTTGTGGCGTCTACCCGCTGTCACGCGGACGTGTGTAACGGATAATTAATGTCCACCTTCGCTTCTTGCGCGATTTCTCACTCGTCCGGCCTTGCTTTCGCGATCTATTTTGCTGATACGCCAACGAACGACGTCGACTTCACCGAGGGTATTATACATCAATGCGCTTTCCAAAAGTTCCAATCAAATCTCCTGTACACTTTAAGACTCGAGAGGTGCTCGTACTTGATCGTCCGGGATAATAACGGTCGACGAGCAATCGGGAAAATCCCGGAAGAACGAATCCCGGAATGCTCGTTGGAGGCACGCGACTGGCACACGACGCGCGCCCAGCCCGGGTACGCATAAGGTGCCCTTTTTTTCGGACCGCCCTTCGGCTACACGAGCCCCCGTGTCTGCTCGTCCGTGTGTGCTCGAGGAACCGTGGTGGATCCAGCGCGGTTACTCGGTGTCATCTGGCAAGCAGAGGAGTCGGCAAACCCCGAAAACACATGGGTGTTTCGTGTCGTCGTGTGCGCTTCTACTTATAGCGCGCGAGACTGCGCATAACGGTCGGATCAGCCGATTCGAAACGACATACCGGTGTGTGCACCGCGCGAGAAAGAGAAAGAATGCCACCCGGAGGAAATGCCGTTCGTTCACGTTTGAATTCGATTTGACACTAATTTGCCGCAATCGCGGGTTCTTAATCGCCGTGGTTTGCTGGATCGATAATCTTGAAACAATCGTTTCTGTTGGAAGCTTTGGGAAAATGAACGCTGATCCTTCTGGGAGACGTTCATGCTTACCGGAAGAATTTTCTGTTATCATTTCTAGCAATTTTTAGATTTTACTGCTTTGTTCTCGAACAGAAAATTAAGAATCGAGAAATTAAATGACGATTTGTGCAAACACACGAATTAGTACGTTATGAGAGAAATGTATAATAATTTTTATGACATAATTGTTGAATGTGATATGAAAATTGTTTATGCTTTTCCTTCCTGCAGTGATCTATTATTTTTTCACGAACGCCATTTGTTTAATCGGCGTCCGCGCGATCCGCTTCGCTGATTTGGAGCGGTTAATCGGTCAGCAGCACACGCGCATACGCACATACACGGAGCAAACGAACGCGATGCGCCCGATGGTTTTTAATGCCCTAATTGAAAGAGGCTGATGAGTTGCGGCACTCTCGATCTGGGAACTGGGATAATCGTATAACCTGCCGGAACGACGAAAAAGGTACGAACGAGAGGAAACGCAATGGCCGGCACGGGGAACCCCATTTCGTTCGTTCGTTCAACTGCGTGTTCGATTTACTTTTTAATTAACGTCGCCATATGTTGCACTCTGATTCGGCGCGTCTGCACGCGTGATACGTTGGCTGCGATTTGCGAGCGGATCCCGCCGAAAATAATTCGGCGTCTCACATTAAAAATCGAAATTGAGCGATCGGGCGCCTCGGAGAAGAGAAAAAAATTGCAAACGCGAGCATCTTGCGTAGGCTGGACGGAAAGAAATCCAAAAGAACCAATATAAATGCGGGGGTCCAACGATGTCACTCGGAAAGCGGTATTAATGATTCGATTATACGTCCTCGCTGTCTCCCTTTTCTTTTCTTTTCCTTGTCTTACCTTTTTGCTCTCTCGCTATGGGTGGCGGACAGCTTCCACGCGACGCGGAGACGTGTACATAGGTATGCACGTGTGTTGAGCAATACGTTCACGTATTCGTTTCAGATTCATCAGATAGTCATTTGCGCTTATACGTTCACAGGTATCAGACACGTCTTTGACAGTCTTCAAGACGACTTTATCTTAATGAAGATTTTGTAGGGAGTAATATTAATTATCTTGGCAATCCTGCCGCGAAGTTTTGTAGGATGTAATTATCGATATTAATTATCTTGGTAATCCTGCGCGAATTTTGAGTCCCGTCAAAAGAGAAATGCAAAATGATTGAAAAATAACTTTCTGTCGCGTTAGAGTCCCGTGTTCACGTGCGACGATTAAATTAAAATATTGAGGACCAGTTTTTCACCGGCATGACTTTCGCGGTATCGAGCACGGCTCGTATTTTCCACAAAAAGGCTTTCGTACACGTCTTAATTGGGCGCGATCGTTTCTGGGTTGCGACAGTTAATGAGCACGCGGATTAAAGAAAATGCGATGTGCAATAACTCAGCTAGCAAGGTCAACTCATCACCGGACGCCCATCTCTCGATGAAGTCTGGAACGACGCAGTCGGAATTGAGAATGAAGACATGAGGGAATCCGTATTACATTCGTACATTTTTTTATTTAAGATAAAATATTTTTGACAAAATAAAATAATGGGAATGAAATATTTTCTTTAACACAATGTATACGCCGGCTTTAGAGCGAATTGAAATATGTTACACACACTTTAATTATCCGGATAATTGATTTATTTCCGATTGGCACCCAAAGCATAATTATAATAAAATTTACATGTACGTAAGTTCGTCGTTTATCACTTGGCCGCAGCACCTGCCGCGCTATTTTCATACGTGTAGCATAAGAATCGATCGTTACAATACCATTCGACATGACGAGGCGTTCGCTTTATTTGGACGTAAATCAGCGAGAGAGAAAGAGAGACGGAGAAGGACTGAGGAGTGAAAGGATAGCGATCAAGAAAATGGTCTTGTCATGCAAATCGCATATGCATCGGCGCGTTTAACGTGACATCTGCGCAAAATTAAATGGAGACATCTCGATAACGACATCATCTTGATCCCGGTACGATCAAATGATCGCGGATCGAGAGAAAGGCACACGTTCAAAGGCGCGTAATTTGCACATCGAATATCTCGCCGACACGTCGTTTTTTTCTGTTTCTTTTTACTAATCATCGTAAATTATCATACGTTAAACACGCGTTCGATATGCGTATCACGAAAAAATTTCACGACCTGACGATTAAAACAGCCTCGGACGTTCCGACATACACCTTTTTCCCCGCCTTTTCGATCCTGCGAAGATATATACGAATATACGAAGGGGTGTGTGTGTGTGTGTGTGTGTGTGTGTGTGTGTGTGTGTGTGTGTGTGTGTGTGTTGTATGTGTGTGTAAATAGGAGAGAAAGAATTTACCCGATCACGAAATTAACTCGACGATATAGTTTCAAGTTCCTTATCGGTTTCTCGCTCTGCTCGTACGTTCCGTTCGCTCAACGAAGCACACATGTACCTACACAAGGAGCGAAATTATTATATCCGGGGCAGGCTTTCGCGGATTACGTGCGTGCATGCATACGTGCATGCATACGTGCATGCATGCATGCGTACGCGCGACGAGCCGGACCTTTTGAGCGGGTACGCGAGTGCGGTTGAAATTATGGAAATTGGTCGGCGCGTTATGACGGCGCACACCGCGCCGATGGCGAGGCCGGATCCCGCGATTGCAGACAGAGAGAAAGAGAGAGAGAGAGAGAGAGAGAGAAAAAGAGTGAAGAAGACACACACGGGGACCACCGGGTATCATTTGCCATTCCACGCCATTACATCGGCCGAAAACGCGAAACCGCGTTTCACGGACGTCTACTTAAGTGATTTCACCGGCGATTAAAGCTGCGTCCGTCCCGTGGTTGTCGATCTGCAGCGGTACTTGCTTCGGATAACAACGCCTTGCTTGGCCGTCGTCGTCCCGCGAGCGAAATTAGGTCCCAGATTCACAGCGTCCACCTCCGAAGATGTTTCTGCTCCTTACTCGGCGGACACTGTCACGCTCGAACGAAATAATTAAAAATCAAACGCAACTTCCTCGAAGCTATTCACTTACATATCAGCTTGCGCAACAAATGGATAAAACTGAACATTCGTGCGTTTATTTCGCAATTTATACCATGCATGTCTAATTATGTGGAATCGTTCGCCCACGAGTCACACTCGATTTGAAATCCGCGGATTTTCCCGTGGGAATCGGAGGGACCGGAGGAGGAGCAGGGGGAAAGCTCGATCAGCGATTTCATCCCGATGAGCATGAGGAAAGCATAAGGAAGCGGCGAAAGAGACGGATAACGCCGCCAGCTGCTCGCATGCGCTTCGAGGTTGCACCTGACCATTGAGCTTCTTTTCCAAGCACGAACAGACACTTCATCCAGGCTGTTTCGATAGAGGGGTTCGTTAATGAGACGCTACCGCGCGTGCTCTCTCTCTCTCTCTCTCTCTCCTTCTCTCTCTCTCTTTCTTCTTCTCTCTCTCCCCTGGCTCGCGTTTGATGAATCTAATGAGCGGTTTTCCTTTTCCGTTAGGGTTGCGCTGATAGATTGTGATCTACCGTACGTATCCACGCACGAAAGCTATCATGCAAGAAAGCACGCGTCTATACACGGAGCTTGAGTCGATCATGCAAAGTATCCCAATTTCACGTTGCCGGCAAGCGAGCTACAGGTGATAGCGCCGATCGGGAGAGGAGTCCGTTATTAAGATAAATTCGCATAACACGAACGTGTGTTCATGGAAGGCATGCTCGAACTCAAAAACCAGGATAATACAAAATTTCTCTTTGATTTCGAAGAGGAAACAATTGCGGCACGCTTATGTAACATGAACATGAGTTTTCTATAATTAAATCGTTTTATCTATTCCGCTATTATTAATATCGCATTTTCTTTTAAAGATCTGCTTTTAATTATTTTCTCTCTGATCTTTTGCATCAAATTTACTTTTATTCGAGGAAGGATAAGACGAATTATCTATTAATAGGAATGAATTATATATTTGACTTCTTCTCCGAATAAAGTTTATAAATCGAATTTTTCAATTATCAATTTTACGGTTTTACTAATCCAGCCGCCGAGTAAACCTCACCTGGCCATAAACCACGCTATTTAGGAGCGAGGTAATTTATTCTGTCGTTAGGCCGACTCTCAATTAACGCTTTATGCGACGTGTATCGTCGACCGTTTCCCCTTTCCGTCGCTATCGCTCTCACCCGCTTACCAATAAAGGTAAAGCGTGATTTATAAGCTACGTGCGTCGTACGGCTCTGAGTTCCTTTTTGTCATTTGCTCTATGCGGGTTATTAATTGCGTTCGGGAGTCGGAATCACGCCTAGCAACCGATGTGCCTGCTGGTCGCTATCACGGTGCGGACGTGAGTGCCATTGCTTCGTTTTCTTTCTGTCACTGTCACATTCATTCCTATAAGCTTATTTATATTTTTTTTTAATAATATACTTATTTTTTAAAAATATTTTAATTTTCTTTGCGAGAATAAATATTTTTGACGTAATATTATTATTTTGCATCTTTTTTGTCAGGATATTTTAAAAATTAATTTATTACACTTTGAGGTGTAAAAGCTTGTTTTTCGCACTAACACAATTAGGAAGCTAATAAAATAACACTTCACGACGACAACGACGAGTGAAATTACAGACTAGTTTTTTCTTTCCGAAGAACGATAATTGAAAGGGTGAGAGGTAACCCATTGCTTCGGGGTTGAGCCAAGAGGGTGGAAGGAAACGGCTCGTGCTTCCGCTTACGTTGCCTTAAGGTTCCGTGTAAGGTATGAATGAACTCGTAGAAGACCTTCGGCCTCGCTTTTGGCTCGTGAATGAAGTCGCAAAACTTTTCAGAGACACATCCCTCTTCAATGAACGGAGGAGAGCGGTCGTCAGCCCTTCCATCAGGTCGGATCGATCAGCCCTTTCGTTCGCGATCAATTATCGCACTCGAGAAGCGACAGAAAAGAATCTCGACAATTCCTGAATACGCGTCACGCTAATGGATCTCCGCGCGAGGCTAATTTGGTCCTCGAAAACAATAATTAGAAAGGTTTTATTAATGAAGGAATGCGAAGGACCATTAACGTGGAAAGCAGAAGGGGGATCAGCTGTTCCTCGGGTCTTCTTGGTAGTTGCGGCGGAACGGTACGAGCACGCCCCTTTAAATCTCTGTGGAGAGCCGTAAAGGCTGAAGTAGCCGCAACGGCACCGAGTGATCTTCCTGATTGCCGCGCGATCTCCGCACAGGTATCTTTTACGGCTCGAGATTGCCCCGAAAGCGGGAAGAAGACGCTCGGTAACAAAACAGCGGGTGCAGCGGATTTAGGTAGGGCCTCGTGCGCGCGTTCGCGCGCAGTTAAACGCACGGTTACGATCGCGAAGGGCCCCGGACGCGCGCGAGGGGTCCGTAATTGAATGCGCCGAGGCGTATGATTTCGCCGATTTATCCCCGAGGCGCGAGCAAGCCGCGCTTAATTTAAACTAAATGTCGGCGGTAAACACCGCGCGCGCTGATAAGTTCCCTTGATTTAAGCCGGCCGCGCATATGTACGCTTCCCGACCTCCCTGTACTTTGGTGTCGTTAAGGGCAAGTAATTAAATTGCCGCGCGGCCACCATAGTCGACTGGAACTTTTTCAAATTCCTAAGAGAGAGAGGTAACTTTATATGCAACTCACATTCTCGTCCACGACTAATTATTAACGCGCGCGTACTTGCGCGGCGCATTTGTTTGTACGTCTTGATAATTATCTGCTGCAAGATTATTATTAATTGAACTAGAACGTAAAACGTTCGTTTCAAGGTTCGTGTTAATTACTTACGCGACAAAAATTATCACGTACATACGAAAAATAAATTGCATGAGTAAAGATCAAGGTGCAGCGTCGTTGGACGCGTCGTCCTTTATCCATGCTTATAACGACCGTAAAGGTTTACAAATCATCGTGGATGTTCGTTTCCGTGAGGGTCGCTTACTTCCCTCAATCGGGATTTGGATCTTCAAATCTCGATGCAAAATCGTAAATTCCGATTTCTGAGATTAAGAGAGGGAATAATACGTTATATTATCCGTTACGAAAACAGGAAACGAAAAAGCGAGGAAGCGCACGAAATTAACGACACGCCCGTATTGTATACGCGAGAATCGCATTACGCAAGCATCGCCGAGAATTTTAGGGAACCCGGCCAATTTCCTGACACCTTGCGACGCGTCCGCGGAAGTGGCATGGTTGGTAAAGGGCGTGTGGCCATAAGAGAGGAGCATAAAATCACTAAGCACGTAACGGGGCATTCGGACGGTGGCCAGGCCAAATTGCGATCGTGTTACGAGCATGTGAGAAAAACAGCTGCCAACTCGCTCGATTCCGCAGTCCTCCTCCTGGAAGCTTAATTGTCACCTGATCGTCTTAACCGCGTATCCCGAAGCACCAGCGATGCTGGAGCACAGCGTCGCCAGTATTTCATTTAGCATCGCCGATAAAGTACGGGGAAACGACGAGTTTATAATGTCATTTGCTTATCCCGTAAACGGAGTTTCGAATAAATGTCGGGCTTAAGCACGACCGTAAAAATCAATACGGCCATTGCGACGATTACAAGCCTATAAAAAGCTGGGCGCATGAGAGAAGGTGTTAACAGGAGCACCGAATTTTTTATTATGATGTTTACCGCGAATTAATGTTACGGTTTAGGTTTCAATTATAAACGAGGAAAAAGATATTCGCAATTTAGAATACTGGATAACGCTGTGCTAGAGAATCACATCGCCCTTCTGCATGCTTGCAAATTTATCGGATCGCAAACTGCGAGTCACGATGATATCGATATAATTTCGTTCGATTTCGAAGTGTTTTATGTCATTTAATTTTTTATGTTGCTCTGCCGAACGATAAACCGCGATTTATTAGGCGAAAACGGAATTTGATTAAGATATAAATGTAATTACGTGGAGAAAGAGAAAGGGGGAAAGAGAGAGAGAGAGAGAGAGAGAGAGAGAGATTATGACTTCGTTTCGCTACGTTTCTCGTTTTTTACACGATGACTCTTCTCGTTTCATGTAGTTTATTGTTTTACCTCCTTACAGAGCTACGCTTGCGCATGCGAGCTCCGATGCTGAATTCGTACGTAATTAACGTGCCACCGACGCATCTCGCCGTAAAAGGCAACCTCGCGCAGTTCCTTACGAACGATCGGCAACGAGAATTTTCACCCTTAATTGTATTTCATTATTCGACATGATTACGTGGAGCGATGCCGCATCGATAAAAAAACCCGACGCATAAAATATAATATCATCGTCAACGTCGATTTTATCGCGTAGGATGTTCAATGTTGTTCAATCACCGTGTTACTTCCCGTCATTTAGCACGTATTCGTCATCATTTTTGCAAAACGACGGGGCGCGTTATCAGTCTAGAGACTGCCACTGTCATGCAGCAATTATTTCGACATCGCGCGCGATATCGGCGGTATTAATTATCGCGGGCAGCGCCGAGTTATTAACGCGGATGCAGACGCTCAGGAAAGTACCGCGTCCTAATTCGGCGTTATTAAAGATTCCGTGTTTCAACTTTCTTTATGTGTATCATATAAATTGAACGTGCAACCGGGACGAACATTTATAAATGCTACTACGTGCTGCTACAAGGAGACGCGTGTTCGCGAAGGACGTAACACTGTACGGCAATTTAATGGTACCAGATGTACGCGAGCGAGCGGACGAACGTGTGTGATCTCTGCTTTCACGAGACGTCGCGGACAAGGTGTTGCAAATGCACAAGGTCAACGTGCAGACCTCGCCACTCAATTATCGATTATGTAAATGGCTTCGCTCGCGAGACCAGCCCCCGTGGAACGCGCTCTTCCTTCGTGCAACTTCATCTGCAGCCTTTGATCCCGAAGTCGATGTATCATCATCGACGCGACTGATGAATTTGTCGAATGCTGAAACCCGGATGCGAGCGATGGGGTATCGCACGGATGATGTCTTAAGATAAAAACGGGTAACGCCCCCGCCTCCTATAATATCGATCAGATAATTAACCGTAACGTTAATAAATATCGTTAGAGCGTAATATACGAGCGGCATCCCGCTTTGTCTTGATTCCGCGCTCATTCATGTGCCTGTGTAAATCGCTTAATCTTGTCGGGATTACCGAGGGTACGCGGATGCGAGTGCTACCATCACACAACGATGCACGTACCCCGTTTGCATTCCTCGTTGGATTACTACCGGTCCCCGGCAGCAAAGCGTCGGTACAAAACGTGTCATAAAATCGAGCACACCGATTTCTTTCTTTCGCGCGCCTCGCGCTTTATTGACACCATATAACTTTATAACTCGGGCTGTCCGCGCGTTACAATTACGGTCTCGTCGTAACACGGGCGACTCGTGTCACTTTATGCCGACCAATTAGTATCCCCCTAAAAATGCGAAGGATTTATCGATTGTTGTTTCGCTATCGATCTTGGACAACCTTGGTCGATAAAAACATACTGATTAAGGGTTTCATGCTAACGAATTCAATTTACGATTAAAATAATATTAGTGCATCAATCGGCGTGCTGAAGCTACTGACATTTTAAACATTTAACGCAGTTTAATAGATTCCGTCTTTTAGATATGCGCAAAACAGGCTACGGTACGCGTCACGCGTGCGTACGTGTCCTCCGGCAAGATAATTGAGAAGCGATACACTGTATATAGGTATAATTAATTTTTGAATTATAAATCGGCATTTCTTTCCGACAGGTGGAGGCATGATGCTTTATCGCGGTTTTAATCCCGGCACATCGCCGTCGCCATCGCCGTCGACCTCGTTCTTAATTTGACATTAATCTCCGGACCGGTACTGTTTACGATAATTAATATTCGCCGGATTGTCGCTCGCGGCACAACGTCTTTTCTCCAGTTTGCAATTCGGCTCCATCGGGTGGATCTCCTCTGTGGATTTCCCTCGCGCAAAGTAAATGTTCATGATTGTTAACAAGATACAATTTTATGGGAATGATTATATCGTGAACGGTAAAATGTAGCATTACGTTAATCATCGTGAACATCGGCGTATATAATTTTCCTCCGAAAGTTCTCTTCTCTCGAGAGGAACATTGTAACGTTTCACCTTGGAGAACGTAAGTAATCGGATGTAATTATCGAGTCAATAATACTTGCGTAAGCATCCTTTGTCACATGTAGCCTGATAATGCAAATAATCATGATAATTGTCGAACCGAATCGTCGCATGTTGACACGAGAAGCCGAGGAACTACCGGCTCGGTGAAAGATAATTGTTCGCAAGTGATCGGAAATGAGAAACGATATACCGCACACGCGTCGCAACTTTTTACAAAAAGATCGAATAAGGCAATAAAATGTTTTCGTTCACTGAATTTTAATAAAGTCAAACAGTTAAAAGAGTAATTTAGCATGTTGTAAAATATGTCGCTTCTTGATCGACTAGTACTGAAAACATCATATTTTCCATGCGAAACGCACATGATTTTTTGTGATTGCACATCAGAAACGAGACAACAGTCTCGTAAAAGAGGATTATAGACGAAACCCCTAGCAATCCTACTCGAAAAAGGAACGAGAAAAAAGAGGAACACGAGGAAAAAAGATCAAATTGGTCAGTTAATCCCGCAGAGCGTGTTCTCTGGTGAACGGCTGTTCGCCGCTTCTCTTCCTACTTACACACGTGCGCAGGGGCACATCGTGAAACCTCGATGTGCCAGATGATAACACCACCAGGAGTTCAAGTAAGACAAGTATCGTTGAGAATATCGCGTAATAGCGATATAAAGCTAACAGATCGAACGAAAATTTCCCGGCGTCAGGAGACGACCTCGGCTTTACGATTAATTGTAGCAATGTCGAGACTCTTTCCTGGGCCTTTCCCAATAGAATCATCCTCCATGAGGCTTCTCTAATCGAATCTAAATTCTTCGTAACCGAGTGGCGTTTTCGAAAAAGTTCCACGGAGTGGAACCAGAAAATGGGTCACCAAGCTTTCGTCGCCGATCATCTCTTTCTCTCGGGTTTCCAATTACTTTCTGGTTCCTCCGAGGAGGAAATTTATAGGCGAGAGATACGAGCCAATATACGTCGCGACGCTAACAACCCAAAGCTGAAGTTTCTGAGCGCACGATCGTGATGTCTCTCATTTAAATTCGAGAACATCGACGCGCGGTGAGTTATCTCGCTTTTAATGTCTAGACGAGACCGCAACAAAACGAAGTGCCGATTGTGCCGAAGATCCGTCTACACCTGGAAGTGACTGCCGTTGTTGGGATCACCCCGAAGGTTCATCCCGAGAGGTTCGCCACCTTCGTGGCGGGATACCGGCTTGAATTACGAGATAGCGGAGGAGTAGGGGGCACCTGTACGGCAGGTGACTACTCAACCTCGTAGAATACGGTTGAAACGCCGACACTCGTGCGCGTCCGTAACACACATACACGCATGGATGCCACGCTCATCCGTGCGCGCGAGTACACGGACCGTGTTATGTATATCTGTGATTCGTATCGTTTACGTTTTATCGAAGTTCATCTAAATTATCGGCGGACCACACCAAGCCATTGTGTTCCGGCCACAAAAGAGTCATTCGGTATTATTTACGCCCCGTTTCGCTTAGGCTATTACGAAATATTAGCGTCTGCCAGGGAGCACGTTTTTAAAGATAATAAGAACGGGAATAATAAAGGATAAAATAATAATTCCTTTTTTCTTGTATACTGTGGTTTTATTAAATATACGTTAATAGACGTAGAATAAGTGTTTCACGCGCAATGTACAATAAAAATGTTCAAGAGAGAGAATATTTTTTGGATGCAGCCTGATTTGTATGATAATGCTTAATTATCGAGTTATTGAACACCTCGAGGAATAATTAGCAAGTTGCATGGATTTACCACCGCATAAAAGCACCATCGAGCTCACCGCAAATTGACTGGCTGCTCTTCGTTGATCCAGCGCATCGCGCAAAAAATAACCGTTTCAATTACGAGCAAAGTTACGGCCACTTAAATTCTTCAAGTTCCATAATTGACCTCGTAAAACTGACTATTCGAGCGATATCCGTATGCCCTGCGCTTGCAAAACCGTTGTATCAAAATCGATCAAGGATCCATTTTAGGGTTTTATAGCGCGAATCATTAGTACGCCGAGAGATAGACAAGCGAGTGTAATTTGCAGAATGAATTAGAGTAATTGTAACATATGACGTGTGCAGGAAGACTGGAACGTCTTTACATGATTACCGGTTGCAGCCAGCTCGCGTTTATAAAAAAATACAATGAAAACAATATATATTTAATAGTTTATATTATACGAATAATAAAAAATTTTGATTTTACGATTATGCATCAGGAAGGATGCCCACGAGATTCCACAGAAGCAACCGTGACGAAAAAGAGAGGAACGCCGAACGATCGTACCCCGTGTGTACCTTCGGACGAATATCAATTATGGCGCGCAATCGTGCTAATTAGAAGGCGCACTTAAGTTCTCGATCTGTACGAATCCGTGCGTAATTTGCAGACGCGCGCGCGCTCTGCGATGTAATTAAAAAAAAAGAAAAAAAGGACGATCGGTCGGTCAGTGGTCGGTCGTTGGTGGCTGGGAAAGGACGAACCTGTGCGCGGACCTACGAAAGGGCTTTCTCTCTGTCTCTCTCCGGCCGTCTTCGTTAGGGCGCCGTGATTGGCTTCGTGACGGGACAGGTGCGTATCGGTGAAACGAAGGTGCGTACGCGAAACGAGATTCCGCGCCGTCGATATTACCGGTTTTTCTTGCACAAAGTTCCAAGTCTCTTTATTTATTGGTGCGACCGATCCAGGAAGATGCAATCGCGAACGAAGATCGCCGCGTGAAATTACACAAGAAGCTGTTTCCCTGTATTTTACGCCATGAGACAGATCGACGAAATTATGTGCTGTGAAGCAGTCTCCTTTCCTGTTCGTGAACCACGGGTCGCTTGATTAATGCAAGGACGGTGGGAAAAATGATTAATATCACTCGCTCGCTTGATGCGTATCGCCAGCTATATATTAAATCCGAAATTATAAGCGAAGATTATCGATGGTGAAGCCGGGACGTGAAATCGACGTACGATCAGAGAAAACGACGAAAACGAACGGCGGCGTTTCGATATGCATGCAGTGTCGTGTAAACACGACACGTGATTAAACTGTGTTTCGTACATATCGGATGACTCCGGACCGGTATGAATATTTAAGCAAAATTCGCGTGTACAGCATGTATAAAATGCGATGCGTTTATCTAAACATGCGTGCAGACACTTTTTATCTACGGACAAATATGTAGATCAAAAATCTCGCGCGTCGAAAACAGGATGGTACGAGCCTTTTCCTGCGCCTCCTTCCCCCGTCTTCCCTCTATCCGTTTTTTCTCTTTTTCTTTCGTTTTTTTTTCTTTTCTTTTTTTTGCGGCCGAAGTCTACCTTCCTTCGATCTTCATTCGCGGCAAGAGCGCTTTCGGAACATTAACCGGCGCAACTGCTGTTTAAACTCCGGCTCGACGCGATCGAATCTCGCTCGCCTCCCATCCCCTTATCCCTGCTCGATTAATCATCCAATTTACGAGGCATGATAGAAAGCAGTGTCGATTCGGCGACGGTTTGCCGATGGTAAACACATACCCCGAGTGATTGGATGTACATAGAAAGAGATCGAGGCCCGCTGATTACCCCCCGATTACGAAATATGCATCAGTATGCACGTTGGAGCATAATTCCGCATCTGAACTCGTGTCTGGACGAGCAAGACATTCTGCATCGCTTGCAGTTCCCCAAGACAATTAATTATGCTAAAGAATTCGTAAGGTAAATTCCGATTAACGCTTGTTCTGTTCGTTCTTCGAAAATTGCGAGTATCCGAGCATATCGATATCTTAGGCACCTTAGGCAGACTCGCACGTTGGCATCGATGATCGCACTGCCGCGGATGAATGGCTCTGGCACATAAAAGAGGCGTGTAGCTAATCCGGTGTCGACGACATCATTACCAGCCTGACACGGCGCGGCCTCGAGCGTGTAATTAATATACACAGCTTGCCCGTAACTCAATCAACAGGAATCCCCCCTCGTGCTCTCCCTCCGTCTACCTCCGTCGTCCTCTTTCCTTCTTTTTCGTTCTCTTCCTTCTGCACTTTCCGCCTTCTATGGCTGCATCGGCCGCGAGATATCGGCCTTCCCTTCGATTCCCTTCGACGCGATACGCGTATAAAGCGCAACCGAACACCGGTGCGGTGGCCGCTCTTCGGGGCCCGGCACGCGCCGAAAGCCGATTCCGTTCGTTTCCACGGCCGGTTGCCCGGCAATTTGCCGGCTCGCTACCCTCGCAAAAAAGAGAAAAAAATTATACGGGAGCCCACCCTCTTCGCTCTTCGTTCCTGCGGCTTTACTTTATAATACTTTCTTCGCAACAGTGGTTTTTGCACGCTCTCGACATTCCGCCTGCGAAGCGGGCAAAGACGGAGCGCGGGAGATGCACCAGAGATCGGGATTCTCGTCAGATGATGGATGTATAGATGCGTTTTGCATGCAGGAAGAATCCGCGACGGCATCGACGTCATGCGATTAGAAGCGGAGGAAGTTCTTTTGATAGTGTGTATCAGTTATATTTTTTTGACAAAATTAAGTCCTCGTTGAAAGTTGTAATAATTATGGTATAAAAAAAGTTTTCATGAAATCGTGATAGCTAACACTTTGAACAAATTTGTGTACTTTCTCCGGAGATTCAGCGGTTTCTTCTGCGGCAGAAAGGAGTTCGACGCGCGCTCGAGGGAAACGGGTTGATTAATTCTTTTATAAATATTATAAATGCATTCGCCACGCGGCGCATTAAGCAAACGGTACTCGCCGAAGAATAATGCACGAGCGTATTATGGGAGTAATTCGATACACGAGTACGCGTACTGGGTGCTTTAAACGCGGCTATCTCGGCCGGTGCGCGTAATTAATCGGCCGCAATACTGATAAATCAAGCGGGAAGGGCCAACAAACGGACGCGCAGCGTTAAATACGCGCGAATCCTACTTTTCGCCCGCCGCGCCAGCCACGTCTCCATAAGCGCACTGCCATGCGAATTGATTCGAGATACGGGCCCCCGGATACCGTTACACGTACGCGGATAAATGATCGTCCGGCTCGTAAAGCACGCGCGACGTTCTATAAATTATTGCAACGAGAATAAATGGGAATGCGACGTTGCGTTTATCGATCACGTCCGGCTTGTCGATCACGATAACGAGAGAAGATGCGCGGATCACATTTCATCGTTACGCGCATATACATATATATATATTTAATTGTGTAACGGTTTAATCACTCGCAGATCGCAGATTTTTCAAATTTAAGATTGGCTCTTCCCCGTCGAAGATCCTCGATGACGAGTAAATTAATTGCGTTTGTCAAATGCCGATTAAATCTGTGGCTTTCTTATGTTGAAGCTGTTGAAAGACGCGAATGTTGCTTTGCGATGAGTAATTCGCTGAGACGAGTAATTGCTGTTTAGATAATAACGGCTTAAAATAATCAATTTTACGTTATGATAATGATTTATCGAGGCTTTCGTATGAATGTCTTTGATGGTGCCGGTAATTACTTTGTACTGAAAGTGGCTGACTAAACCGATAAATTGTACGATGTCCAATTTTGGGAACTTCATCGATAAATCGTTACGGAGTCGGTCTCAGCTGGCGCGATACCGATGAAAATTTCCGAGAAATCTGCCAGCTGAATTGAATTACAGAGCCAATTACAAATCAACTTTCACCATTAACTTTGGTTCATCGAGTTCAAGTAATGTTACAGCGACGCTAATGTAATGCATGCATTATTTCCCTTCGATTAGTTCGTTGTGTAACCGAAGCTTTCAACTTCGTGTTATTTTGTATTCCTACTTGACTGTTTCTTATCTTGATTCATTCGATATAATTAATAAATACTTTAAATTTTATTGGTACATGTTCAGTTCGAGCTTTAACCCGTGGTAAATATCTTCGTAAGATCACAACAGGAACATTAATGCGTGAAAATCAAAGTGAATAATGACCATTTCTGCCTTTCAACATGGTTGCAAATCGATTGCAATCGATAAAACGCGCGCGAGATTAAGAAGCACGTTGCTGTAAATCTTGTTCGGACGACTTTCTCGTTCTGTATCTATAAATATTGATCAATTAATTAATTCTCATGAATATTTCATGAAGGCACAAACTTTCCAAGCTTCTTGCAAACGGCACCAGCATGTAAAGTAGCAAAATTACGCACACTGTGAAGAAGAACGGAGAACGGAGAACGGGATGTTGCAACGGTGGAATGTTCAAGCTCCGTCGTAATACAATTTAAGAGGCGGCTCCTTTTTTGTGGCCGACTGACCGACGATACGACATTGATACTAAAATGGCGATGTAGTATAGGGAGAACACCGAGAGGATCGATTCGGCGCCTTATAACACGATGCTTTATGACTTGTTTGGATGAATTTGAGCATAAAATTTCAACCGGACGCACCTGTCCCTCAAAATGATTTCTTGTCGAAGTTTTTCCATCTGCGCATTGCGTATCTTCACGTAAACAATCATCGATCGTTCGATACGTCGCGAACGATCTCCGTTTCGAAATTCGGAGAAAGGCAGGCTCCGATAATTTTTGATTTAAGCAATTTAGGCAGCTTGATTTTTCTCTAATGCTACTAAAGCTTCTTGGTAACACGGTTAACAACGGATTATTAATTACAGTTAACAATGCTGAGTTACCGTTAATTCGGAAGCTGGATATCGAATATGCGATTGCTTCGGTCGAACGGTCCGCCGATTCGAAGGCGACACGTGTAGCCTTCAGGTGGCCATACGGTCCCTATTCTACTAAGCCGGACCATCCTGCGCGACTTTACGGCTTATTCAAAGCAGCGGTCAAATTTTATGCTCTATTAATCTTCGCGTTGAGTTTAAGAAATTGGCAGGGCCGGCCAGATGACATGCAACCTGGCGATCTCCCAGAGTGTTAATTCGCCGCGTCAAACGCAATTCCAGCCCTCCCGAAGACGTGCACCGAACAATGAAAATATATCGCCGATGGTAGAAATGTGCGAGATTTGAAATATCAAATTGCGTCATTAAGAAATATTTTAAATAGCGTTGGAAGCACGCTTGGCTCATCGGAAATCGATCGCCGAATCTACATACTTTCATTAATCTCTTTACGAGTTTTGACATTCGTTTTGAATCCAGAACGGATTCGTGCATTCATTTCTCTCGGTCAGATAGGCAATTGTATCTCGACGCGTGCATCAGTGATGCGTCACTGGACGTCTCATCTTTGCTCTTCTTTAAGACACGCAAAAACGAGGGTCAGGGCCAGCTACACATACGGAGTATTTCGATAAGCAGCGGAAGAGGATGATGTACAGATGTATCTCGGACGGTGTAACGCGGCTCTAACAATCACACGGGACGTAATGATTAATCCAGCTAGCACCGGCACCTGCCACGGTCATGACGGATTTTTATTATCATGATTCATTCAGTTGTCCGTTGCCGCGTAATTGCGCCCATAAAAATGTACACGGTGGCGCTTCCTAAGAGAACGAGGCGGCAATTAAAATCGGTCAATTAACGTTGTCCGCGAGTTAATAAAATGCCAAAGTGACAAGCGCGATCGTAAAGCCGAGTCACAGCATTGCTTTACGATCGTCCGTAAGGTAATTTAATGAGCTGTATTCGATACTTACACGTAGCAACGAAAAAAGGGCAAACTTTTCATTCTATGATATCTTTATTTCTTTATTATCTATAATACATCTCTTACACGTGTCTGTACATGTTCTGCACAGTAAGACAAAAAGATTTGGAGGATTGTTAGTCAATTTGTCGACGGTGACTCGACACGACTCGACACGACTCGCAATGTTCACGATTGTCATGTGCATCGCCAGGAAAAAGGGAACACGAGCACTCGCGGCGATGCTAATGAAAGACAACGTGACGAGTACGAGCGCCGGTCAATAAATTCTCGAAAATCGCGCACGGAGACATTAATGCGTGAGAGCGCATGATTAACACGTAGTAGTATCAATGCACTCGCGAGCCTCTCTCTCTCTTTTTCTGTCTTTCTTTTTTTTTCTCTCTCTCTGTCTTCTGCGTTCCTGCGAGGAATAATAAAAGTACGAGAAGCGCAGGGTACAGTTTTAAGTGCTCGTTACCTGATGTGAGTGTCGGAGGTAGGGCTTCTTACTTCGTCGAGATAAGTGAAGCCCGGCGCAGTCGAACGGTCCGCTAATTACGTGACGGAGTTGAAATTGCTAATTATGGCTGGAACAGTGGACCGATCGGGGCTCGTTCGGGGATTCTCGCGAGCGTGGAGAAGAATGAAGACGTGAGGAGGTTGCACAATCGTAAACACGCCAGCTCGAGTAAATCGTTTGATCATTTTACGCTCGGCATTCCGCGTCTGCATTCTCGGTGGCTTCGTGCATATCGATAAGTCGAGTGTCCGTTTCGCGAGAACGGAGAGACGGACTTGGGAGTATCTGTTTCACGAGCGTAATGAAACGATTTATAAAAATGCAGGTTATTTCTGCGTTTAGATATCGCGATGCGTCGTAATATGTAATTGCTAGCGTCCCGCTGAAAATGATTTAGAGATTGCAATAAAAAGAACATGCACACTGACGTTACGACAGTTCTCTCTCTGGCAGTATTGGAAGTATCTGAGAATAATTAATTAAATGTTCTGCCCTGTCAGATAACGCCACTTACATGGTCCCGCAGCATTAATTCGGCTGTTTGAATCGGATTATTCGAGACGACGAACTGCTGAGGCGACTCGTCGCAGGAAACGTAGATTACGCTCACATCTAATTTGGAACAGGATGTTCGCATTTGCATACGATTACCTCTTAAATCCTTCGATCGAATGCCGGATCGCTCGTATGTCGCGCGTCGAGGGGTCGTCGTAAAAACGAAATGCATTCTTCACTTTCGCGAAAGGATGGGCGGGAGATGTATGTACTTTGCGGAATCGCGATCGGCATCGCATTCCCGGGTCTGCCCGTGGCCCACGACGTAATTTTCACCGGGGCGCAAAAACGCGAGCACTCCGCCGTCGCCGCCGCGGGTCGCATATAAAACGCGAGTCCGGAAGAAAACGTGTGCGGGATTGCGGGTAGGACGAAGGGGGGCGAAGGGGGAAGCAGGGAACGATGCGGCGATGCGAGATGAAAGAAAGCGCGGCGGCAATTATCCTGCGAATTATTCGCGCGCTGGCATTGTGAGAATCGCTACCAGACACAGCAGCTGCTCACACGCGCGCGATCGCTTGCATCTCGGTCGCTGCAGTTGCTGCTTGCTTGCGTGTGGCAGCATGTACGTGGAAAGGAGACAATGCTAGCGAGACGAAACGGAACGAGAGGAAACGAGAAGGAAGAGAGAAAGAAAGGGGGTGGGAGAGAGAAAACACACAGAGCTGAATGAGAGAAAGAGAGATTGATGCGTGCGGCAACATCAATCACTGCATCATCGCGCTCGTTTTAACTGCGTACCCTTGGGTACCCTCGACGTACCCTCCGCGATGCTCGCGACTGACGTGGCCGGGTTCTCGTGGCGGCGCACGCGTAATTTGTCGAGCCCCGCATCTCGGCGTTTTGAGCCTTTTTTGCAGTTCGACCAACCGATATATTTTTCTCGCTGGAGGAGCTGCAGCGTGCGGCGTTGATGTAACAAGTCCTGCCAGGCGACGCGAAATACGACGAGATAATTTATCGTTAAGTCCGGCTCTCTTCTAATTATCGCATCGTGCGCGTATTTGGTTCCGCGCGGCCTCGAGGAACGTGTTCCTTAATGACTCTCGACATTCGCACGTTGCGGTATTGTTGGAGCGTATAATCGGTCTTTATTGCGCTTTAATGGCTCTTAGGCAGAATTGATTAAAAATATTTTTGGTTAAATGTGACAAAGTTTGTTAGTAAAATGTTTGCGATTGATCGAATCATTACTAGATAAATTTATTATGAGTCAGTTCAGTTGATTCAAGAATTCGTGGGAGACAGAAGAGAAAGAAGTATCGAGATACCTCGCATGATCATCTAATGATGTATCGTTTATCGCTTTCGATATCGAGCAATTGCTCTTAAGAGGCTTGTCGTCGTAGGATTTTCCACTGGCGGATATTATTTAATCCATGCTTAAGCGTAACTGACCAAAATTGCCGTAAAAAGCGGACTACGAAGACGGATCGACCATCGAGGGGCGTTTCTCGAGCCGCTTGCGCGTTCCCCGTTACGTTCACCTCTCCAAGGGAAACCAAAAAATTGATGGGCCGCGGTTTTCGAACGAGTCCGACGAAAAACGATGGCCAGAATGCGCATGTCGAGCCTCTCGACGTACGTCGCGGCGAGTCGCGCAAAGCAGCAATCTCAACGAAATCTCCTTCCATTCATCCATCACTGTCGCCATCGATTACCTTCCGCGAGCCGTGCATGAATTTCACAGGTACGTGAACGGATCCTCCACCCGGACACGTTCATCGTGAATGACGACTAAATGCAAACGCAACCGCGACCCGAAACGTGCGTATCTTCATCGCTTGAGAAAACGCATGAGACCTGCACGCGGTGTCCTGCAAGTGTCACTCGCGCTTGGTGGTCGCAATTGTAATGATCGATTCGAAGATTAAAACGGAGAACTGTTATTCCTTAACATATTCTTCTTCAACATATTGCACGTTAATGAATAAATACTTTTCTATTATTCCAATTAATCTCTCATCTGTTCTCCATCGAATTCGCACGCGTTATTAATTCGCTCCAGGAGCGCTCACGGATGCATCGCGCGACGAGTTGCGTGCGAAGACGCGCTCAGCGAGTTCCCGCGGAGTGTCCGGCAGTTTTTACGTGTCACAGACACACTTTGGTCCTCCGGATGGCACACATACGATGCATCAACAGTCGCGCATCGCCAAGCCCCCGCCGGGGGCGATCGAGATTCGCGGTGTCCTCTTCGACTGTCATCTCTCTCTCTCTCTCTCTCTCTCTCTCAAGAGAGATGCGCCGCGCGGGACGCACGCGATGCAACCCCGTTAGCAGTGGCCGCGTAATTGCCGGCTCCGAAAATTCGATAGAAAGTGAAAATCGCCCAGCAGCGGCGACCGGATACAAGCTGGCCGGCGACAACGACGATCAACGGCGAATCGGTCGAACGACCGTGGTGGCCCGTGGGTGGAGAATGGTCCCCCGAAGAGAACGATTACCGGGTTAATTCCCTCCATTTACCGCACGGACCGAGGAGGACTTGACCCACATCTCCGAGGCTTCCGCTTTCGGAGAAGAGGATGTCGCGCCGGCGCTGTCGGCGACCAGTCGGGCGGGATCCGCGATTTTTTAGCCTGCACCCTGAATAAGCTCTGATTCGGGGATACCTCATGCGGTGCCCCGGAGACGCGCCGCTTCCTTGATTATCTTGAGTTATAACGATTTTATCGGATTTTGAGAAAGAAAAAGCAGAGACGTTAGAGAGACGTACACTTCTCTTTTGAAATCTCTTTTAGAATGTGACATATCATCTTTTGCTGTTTAAGAAATAATTTAATGCGTAAACAAGAAACGTGCATTTTCAATCTACATTATATATATTTTACATTATGTATATTTTACAGAAATTTCAAGAGTATATTTAAGCTACAAAATTCTTACATTAATTCTTGATCGAAGAAAATTACTGCATGTGCGCCTTATTCTCACGCGCGATGCGATAAACAGGCGGCATCCAGTGCAGCATCCAGAGGCAGAGGGGAACAGGGGGAAACGGGAGAGATAATGGCGTTCCCAGCGTTATAATATAAATGTACAAAGTATAAGAGGTAGCACACGCTATTATACGCAGATTAAAGTACCATCAGAGCGCCGGACACCCAAGACACCCGAGAGAGTCGTTCTTTGTTGATTACCGTACACATATCACGGAAATGTGACTGGCGGATATAAAGACATTGCCGTTAATTGCACATTAAGTCTCGGTGCGCCGCGCATACGCGTACACCTCCATAAAGAAAACGTTATAAAGGCCCAGTTTACGCCAGGTTTGCAAAACCGGACAACGAGATCGCACGTTCTTTCCCGGGGCGGTCAACCAGAAATTTCACTGCGACATGCGTGGAAAGTTCGACGAAGGCCGCCGTCACCGTCGCCGATTACCGAAGCTAACGAACCAGCCGGCTTTAACAAACTCAAATACAACCTGTATCGGACCAGGGTCGATAAAATCCGCCATTCGTGTCCGCGTGTAGAGCACACGCACACCCGTGCATTGCAGTGCGCGAATTATTTCCGCGAAGCCGAAATAATTGGGGTGGGCAATGTCTTATTTATGGGGAGCGCCGATGGGCTCCGATGGACGAGCATGCTTATTAATTGACACGTAAAAGTCGGACGCTATCGCAATAAAACAGCGCGACGAATTCCAGTGGGAGAGAAACGACCAAACAAACTGATTACAGTTGAAAGCGCAGGAGACTCGTAAAGATAACATCCAGTTTCCAGTTTCCGTGGTGGCGGTCTGGCGATATTGAGCGACAACGTGAATTAAACGAGAGCGACGCCCGCTCGGGAAGAAATCGCGCGGTTTCTCGACATTGTGCAAATGTGCAAAGACCTGCCGGATACTGCACAAGTCTATTCTTCAATAAGAAAATCCAGCGATCAATGATAAACGCATTTCCAACTTTGCCTGAATTAAAAAATCACACGTTCCATAAAATTGCAGAAAAATAATAAATACTAAATAATTCCGTATAATATGGCGTATGATAAATGAAATATACACCGATAAGCAATTCGACATTGTGAGACCAGACGTCTCGTTTCACCTGGGTGTCAACGTTGAGTGCTACACGGTACACTCCAGTATTCTCGTATCTTATGTAATCGAACGGCAACTGCACGCAAAGTTAGCACGCGCGACACCGACAGCCGCCTTAAACGCGCGCTAATGAATTCCATCCACACCCCCGAGGAACAACCGGCGGCTGCAGTAGCAACAGCAGCAGCCACGTGCACGCGCTGCGTTGCGTCGTGTCACGTCTCTTCCCTCCGCGCCGGCACGATTCCGATTTCTCCTCTCGCGCGTGGTCTCGTCTCGCGAAAAACGCCCGACACTTTCACGGCGCGGTGCGTGTGCGTGCAGCTGTCGCACGAGCGAGAGGTACTCGTTACACACTTCGATTCGCGGCTGCGACGAATCCCCCCATGTCTGGGGGGACACATCGTCCGGATACTGCCGGGCGCCTGGATCGGGGTGCAGGATGTCGGTCGCGAGCGAACGCAATCCGCCCGCGATACAATGATCGTTTAATTAAGATTACATCGCGTACACATGCACGATTATTTCACGGACAAGTGCTCAAGCTCGCGATTTTAAGAGAGAAGCACTTTATTGATATTATAGGACCTGCCGGGCCCTCCTCTTTTTCTTTCAATGATCAAGCGCGATTAAAACATCAATAATTTTATTAATGCCTAATTTACGATGAGCGGGACCTAATTTACGATATGCGTAAATGATTATACGAGCGCTGCCGATGACAAGAAATGTGAAATGTGCATATTTAATGCTCTTGCGTCCTCGTCCGATGGGATGGTGAGTTTCTCGGCGTTAATGTTCCGCGCGAAACGTGCGACACGATTTTCACGTACTTATCTTTCAGTTCTGGTTTCTGGGTTGGAGCCGCGTGTTTTGTTATATTGATTCCGATGTTTCGTGAACAATCCACTTCATTATGTTTACCAGCGTGAGAGCCTTGTAAGGATCGATGGAATAATTGATCAAAATACCCCCAGCTATAGATATTCGGGCCTCACCGTCAATAGGCCGAAGGAGATAAATAGGCCAAGCACGAAATACAAAGCGAGTTATTTGTCGAGCAGCGTGAGAGGCAAATATCGTCCGGAGAGATTCAAGTCGAAATCGAAATCCAGATCGCAAGCTATTGTTAATCCGTATTCTTTATTTTTTGTATCGTAAATACATTAGTTAATTTGCTCGTTATCCACAAGTGTCATTCTCCCCTCTGAGGACCCATCCTGACAGTCAATATTACAGCCTCAAATTTTTAATTTTACGTATTGTCTTTTAGCAATGGTCATTTTACGACTTTTATACGCTCAAAAAGACATTTGCGTTTTGATGCACTCGTCAAGGGTGCAATTTTAAGTTGTAAATTCTCGTTCGAACATTTTACGGATTTCCTGCCGCCCTTTTTACTCCGCTTTGACAGATGGAAGAGCTTCGCGCGCCGAACGGTATACGGGCTTTACGGTAGTTTATTGCTGCGCTTCGTTGGTGCGCCGCACATATGCGCGTAAATTATCGCCATACACTTGAGAACTCGCTCCTTTCAGAATATCGCGCGCCCTACCGACGATATTCGTTATCGTTAAATTACTTATCGTCGATGCACGATCTTTTTCACGACGCCCGGCGCGATCGAACGCGGGATACCGTTCCAGACATCGATATTATCGGCGCTGTGCGACGTACATTACCATTCTTACATGTTTCTCGTATTACCGGTAAAGCGTTTCCCATAACGCGTATTTTACGCGTTACGGCACGCGGCACGCGAGTCCGGGCACGTAAACGGCATTAGCCTAATTGCGGTGATGCGCGCGAAGGCGATAAATCGCGATGCGCCGCGAGAGCAAACGCCGCCGAATAACGAGATTATCGCCGTATTATCGGCCATATTGCTATTATTACGGGAATCGGTCGCGCATTGACTCGTTCGAGCGCAAAACGGTCCCCTTGCTCTCTTTCTTCCTCGCGTCGTGCGATCGGCGATTCGCGCGATCCAAAAGAGAAAACGAGCCCGCAGCTACGCGCGCGGAGACGCGCGCGTGCAACCGCGTGTAACCGCTTTTGACACGGCCGCCTGACAATTTGTGCAAATAATATTGCGAACGGGCTCGGGCGAAAAAAAAAGAGAAAAACGAGGGAGAGAGAAAGATATGACTGCCCGATTGTAGCCCCGGACGAAGACAGGGTAGAGCCGAGGAGAAAATCTGCTCGGAGCTACGGAATCGCGTGCGAGCGGCGAGTCGTGCTTCACGTTGTGCTACCGCGCGGTGCATCTCGCAGCGGTCCCCTCGCAGCATCTGCAAGCTTGCGCGCGAGGCGGATCCTGGCACACATACACATACACGTATACGTATACGTGCATACGTGCGGCCGCAAAGAATACATTGTTCGACGAGCACGACGAAATTGCGCAACGTTACACCGCGATAGCATCTCGGCTTCCTGACGTCGATCTCATCACAAGGTGGGGCGGCTGCGCCCGCGATTGTGAAACGGTATATTAAACGCCGGCTACGCGCGGAGGAATGTCAGAGTCCTCTCCGTTTCCTCAGATACGCGTATCAGCGTGTCTGATCTTTTTTGGCTATCCAAAAAATGTGCATTGATTATTGGAAACTACGAGGCGCGCTCGGAACGAACGCGATCGGCGTGGAGAGGAGCTATTTATTAAGATTCGAGACAGGAGATTCCCAGCGTGCACATGACGCGCGTACACGCCCGACACCGTGCGATAGATATATTGCTTCATTAAAAAAGAGCGGGCGCATCGAAAGAGAAACTCGAGGCTCGAGCGGCTGCTGTGAGACTGGCGCGTGCGTAAGCGCGCGCGTGCAACAAGTGGCGCACGCGGTAAGAGTCACGCGCGTGCCACCGCGCGATAGTTATCTCGGCCGTTTTAATGGTCTCCCGTAAGGGAGACGGATGCTGGGCGGGAAGAGAGTACCTGGAGAGACCCATAAAGATAGACCCGCGCGATTGCCAGGGACCAACCTGACTGACGTGGCTAACGTTCTTGCGGAACTGTCGCATCAGAATCGCATCATTGTGGTGTTTCACGTGAGGATGATGCAGTAGATACTCTTGTCTGAAGATTCCTAAATATAATAATTATTGTGAGAAAATAATTCGTAGTCTTTATTGAGGTCACAAGAAAATAGGCACGAGTCTATAAATGAGAAGGAATGATCGATTATATATCTATCGATCGATTAATCGTGACTATATGACAAAGTTCGAAATATATATTTACCGGGATTGCTAACTTATGTCAAAATGTTGCTAATTTTAATAATAAGTATTATGGAAGATATATAAATTAAAGCATAATTGAAGCAATGTAAGGAATAATAAGTAATGGATTCCGTTTAAAAAGGTTAATTAAATCTTATAGCGTGCGCGTTACTTTATTAATGCGGAACATACTTTATTAATACATGTATTACTCTGTATATACAGAAGAAACAAAGAACATATTTGCTTTATAGGCAATTATAACATTCATAACGCATGCACAGAAGCGTTTCTTTATTATTATTATTATTATTATTACGTTAAGTAGAAAGTTTTCCGCCCTTTGTCAAAAATATATCAAATCAAATATTTCTAATAAAAAAATTTAATCAAAATATAATTCCATCACTACCTGATAGAAATTGACTAAAAGGCCAGCTCCTTAGCAGCAAAGAAGCCATTGTCCGATCCGGAGAACTTTCTACTTGAGCTAACACCTACATCTGTGTGTGGTATATGAGAAAATAATAAATTATATGTGTATAATGAGTTATAATAATAAATCAGCAATCTAGTTAATGTATGAAAGTTTCTGATGCTTCTCGAAAGTCTCGAACTCACTATCGATGAGCGAGTAAACAACGAACGGAACGTGCGAAAGGTTCGCGCGCACCTCCGCGTGACGTTCGACACATGTTTTCCATGTTTTTCGAGACGAGGGAAGAAAACGAATCAAAGTGGGCGGCATTTACTCAGAGGTGGCAGCTGTCGCTCGCTCGCTCGCTTACGCACGGATCAGCCTTCTCTTTATTAATTAAACCGGTACGCACACCAACGTGCGTGCATACATAGCGTGCAGCAGGACCTCGATCCTCATTTAATGTTACCGTTTTTCGGCTCGCGTCGTTCCGCGTCATCTTAATTAAAGAGTCCTCGCAGAAGACCGCAAGTTTGTCCTTAAAACGAGGCATTCATTTGGATGGATATTTGGATATCGGTTCCTCTCTGGTTTGCTGCGTTACGCGATCACCATGCCGAGATTTTAATCGCCACGCGCGAACGGTGCCACGTTGCGGTGCGTGTGGCACTTTAAATCCGGGTGCGTAACGGTAGTGAGGATGCTGAGGATTTTATTCCGACTGGTGACGGCATCGTAATCCGCTCGTAAATTACCGTGTCCGCGTCTGTGGCGCTATCAAGCCGCTTCGAAATTCGGAATTGCCGTTTTCCCAATAAAGTATATAATACTTGGTGGAAAATAACGAGATAACAAATCCGTGTAATGTCTGTCAATCAACATTACGTCGACCGGGAAACGTTCAGTTTTACAGCGAAATTGTAATACCATTAAAGATGTTTTATTGTGTCTCGTTATAGACGTGGGTAGGATTACGATGCACAAGAAGCGAAGAGGACGATCTTGTAAAAAGCCAATACCCGTAAGTCTTTGACCGACATTACGTCGCGATCTTCGGGTGCAATCTTCGTGGCACATATAAGGTCGGACGTGATGCAGAAGGGCCGACTTGTTTATACATCATTAACATAAAGGGGTAGTGGACAGGTAGACGGAAGGAGGGGGCACAAACGTACCGAATAATCGGCGTTGTTTGTCAAAAGTGGACACCGCGTTGTCGAGACTTGAGAAAAAAACGTACCACGTGCTTCGCAGCGGAGGAGCCGTAAATGGCATTACAGCTGCGAGCGAGCGCACGCCTCGCCGAATGCAGCGGCGGGCACAAGAGAGCAAGAAGAAGAAGAAGAAGAAGCCGCGAAGGTTCGAGCCGCGGATCGGATTATTTCGGTTGCTCGATCGGCCGATTTGGCACGCGATCGCTTTTGGGCATACTTTGGCGTCGACCCGATCGAAAGCGCGAGTCCCTTGCGCCGCCGATTCTCGGAACAGTCGCAATTAAACGTTTCGCCGGTTAAGCGAACGTTAATTGCGCGATGGATCTCGGGTGGATGGATCGCGATGGAGTCGTTCTTGTGGACCCCTGTAAATCTTTTTTATAAACTAATTGCTAGGCTCGAATACATTTTGGGTAGAATTTTCCAATGTGTTCTCAGTGTTCAGAATGTGGTCAACTTGATAAAGATTGGCCTCTTCCAAATAATTATCTGTAAAACAATTTATGTCTCTGAAAAAAGGGGTAAAAACAGTCGATTATTTGATACATCCTCGATATATCCGTTGCTCCAACGCGTGCAACGTGACCGTATACAAAACGCTCGTTACGGACGACGAAATTGCTCGCATCCTCGTATCTCCCCGCGATCAACACCTTGCGCAAATTGTAATTCGAGGGTATTAAATTTCTCCGTCCTTGAGTGCGGGAATTGCACGCGACGTAACTACCCTTCGCTGTCACCGATTATTACCGAGTGTCATTGCAGGCTGACCGCACGTCGCGTCGTGACGATACCTGGATATCGAAAGGGGGTCGAAAGAACGAGGGGAGATGCGGGCAGAGTCCGAAAGATCGCCCGGAGCAGGCAGAATCAGAGAATCGGCGAACGCGTGAGTATTATTTAGCCCGAGTGTGGGTTAAACTGTTATTACGCGCAAGCTGTAACCGCGCGGGCGATACCGCTATTGATTCGGGTGAGAAAGTGTCCACCCAAGGTGGTTAATAATAATTCTCTCTTTCGTGAGACGCGCGCGTGGCTCGGTGATTGCAAGTTGCAGTCGCGTAACGAAATCGCCAGCAAAACGACGAGCGAAACATGCTTGATAATATCGCACTAATTTCGTTCCGCTTAATCATCGTTCAAGTTGAACCGTAACGCTTGATTAGTTGGTTAGTTATTACCTGTTATTTCGTTTCGGAGCATAGGACTTTTACAAAATGTTGCTATTCGACACGATTTTCTGACAAGGCTTCCACTTCGCTTCAGATTTCATCGGGTCATTTTATGTTCTCTTCAGTTGTCCTTCTCAAAGGTAGCTTTGGATCTTCTATTGCTGTACATTCTTTCCGCGATTTGTGATTTATTTGACTGAGATTATCTATTTCAAAGAACATTCAACATCCATCATTCAATGAAAGTTTCCCTTTTCATGCTAAAAGTTATAAATCTCTTTGATTTATTGTATAATATTTCTTTCCGTTTTTGTAATAACTAAAAATTTAATGCGGGAAGAGATTTATTAGACATATCTTTACACTGATAAAAATTTTAATGTCATTTTACTGTGAAAATCGGTGGTCATTTTTAACCTTTGATATGCGCTATTAAAAGACAGAGTGATTTTACTTCAAAGCGTTCAAGACGTTTAACGTTCGTTATCAAGAAATAAATAAATTTCCTTTGTAAATTTACACTGATTTTTATCAGTGTACCCCCGAGTGCCACAATGGGATTGTCACTTAGGTACTAACTTTTAACGCAAACTTGGCAAAAAATAGATAGGTAGCATTTTTTCTTTCCACATAAGTTTTTATCCCACCGTTATTTGATCGTTATTGCCTCGTGTGTGGTAACAGGATCTATCACGAGAAGGTGAAGTTGGCATTTGGAGAAGTTGTAGATTTACGTCACTTTTCTTATTCAGATCGTGATCCCTTTTATTCAGATCCCGTGATGCTTGATTGGCCGATAAAGATTAATTATGGTTAATTTATGCACCGGTAAAAGAGGGATGAATTTCCTTCAACACGCACGAATAATATCAACGAACAAACAGACCTTGGTTCTTGGCACATTTGAAGGAATACGATTAATTTTTTGGTATAGTTATAGTTTATGTATAAATATAATAGATGAATATCCTTATCGATATTCAAAGACATCATCGATTCGACCTCATGTCTGCAAGATCTTTTTCGCACTTTCTTTCCTTCGTGCACGCGTTCTCTCAGAGAGTTTCTCTCAAAATTGGTCAGTAGTATTGTACTATATCACAAGCGTGACAGTTCGGAATTAAGGGAACATCATCGGAGATGGTATCGTCGCGTCTTCGCCGACCCGGAAACGTTACTTCGCCGATCGAAGAATCGGGGCCTGAGTAGTCGTAAGTTTTATTATCGGCGCGTGGTCTGCGCCTCCGAATAAAATGGAACAGGAAGATGAGTAATTGTGCTGTTCGTTGCACACACCACACGAGAGAGCGATTTCGGCAGCACCTAGTTAGAGAGGGACATGATACATGGCGCGCTCTCGACGTTCTCATCATTCAAACCGGCGTTACTCTGTAGCCGTGGCGGAATTTTAATGCTTTATACATATGCAGGAACACAGTTGTACACCGAAAAATATTAATTATTCTCTCGGTGCTCGTTTTTACTATAATTGCCAACGTGAAATATGGTGATGACTTCTTCACCTGCCAGGAGGTGCGAGCTTGGGCGTCTCGTTTCTCTCTTTCTCGTCGTCAGACGCGATTTTCGGCGGCACGAAATTTTAATTTGTCCCCCACAGTTTTGCCGTTTCAATTTGTCTCGTCGCGAGAACGCGCGCGGCGCGGGGGTACGAAACGGAAACGTAATGACACTTCATCGTGCGCACGCGCACATTTCGCTCGCGAATGATACGGGCGGGAGCGGCGCACAATCGAGTAATAAATGATTCCTACTGCGCGCCGCGCCACGTCGAGAAATAGGCTGGCAACAGGAGACGACCAGCTGCGACTCATCAATTTTTATCAAGCGTAGGACCACCAGGAAGATGACACCGAATTTCCAGCGTGTATCCCCGCGATCGAGTCGAGGATCCTGTCGCGAGGAAATTCAGCGTCGATCCTTCATTCCGCCTCAGCAGACCAGTATCCGCGTTTCGGGAATTTTATCTTGATCTGCATCTTATGACGCTATTCGTTAAAACACCACCATGACTTTCGACACAGAATGCTTTATCAATTAATAATAATTCGCGGCAATAAAATTGATGACATTTCACACGGATATAAATTAATCATACATCCCTATGCTGTACTCTGAATTATCAGTAAACCACTCACGGAGGCGGAGCATTTAATTCCAAAGTTCTACGATCGAGGATTTAGATATGCGCGGAGGAAATCGATGAAAACGATTGGTACATTGTTAAGAACTCGTTAAGGACTCTTGTGCGGGCTGATGATCCTTGAAACCGGAAACTCCTTGGCACTCTCACGAGTCGCTCAGCTTTTAAGCCTGAGCTGCAGGTGCCTGTTCCCGAAGGGACTCAGGGATGACAAACTCGGCTTCTCCCTGCAGCACGTGTGCGATGAAAATTTCCCGGCCAAGTTTCGGTTTATTTCCCTATAACGACGTCTCTCGCGAAGGAACAGAGGGCATGAACCACCTGTAATGTGGTCGCTGGATGTGGGAGGAAGAGCTGCTTTCGGTATCGAGCGTTAGCTACAGGTGACACGTGTGCGCAAACACAGTTCCGTGTACTTGTTGTTGGAAGACAAGGAGAATAATGGAATGTTTTCTCAAGTTTAAATTCGGCACCTAATTACCATGCAAGTAGCACTCCACTATTATCCTACATTTATCGTGCATAGAGCCGCGCATTGCATGAGCTGTTCTTTTATACATCGGAAATATACTTTGTGTTAATCATACAAGTGAAGAGTTATTTTTGCCCTTGCAAAATCCATTCGAGCAACGTTGGGTTAATAACAGTCAATTTACAGGAACAGTTGTTCGTATCTTGAACTACGCTAACGCGTGCCGCAAGTTTTAATTTCTATTCCCAACTTCGTGGAACTTTACCCTTTCATCTGGCGAACACCGCATGATTACATCAACAGTTACACCACCGGCCGGCCGGCGATATATCCGTACGGTCATTTTTCACGCGTCGAATCCGAGGAGTCTGCTGAGTTCCAAGGCCGTTTCAATCGTCGAGGAAATAAATTATTGAAACGGGGGAGAGAGACAGAGAGGAAGCAAAGAGAACTACTCGGAAACAGGAAACGACGCCGACCGCTATCGGCGCCATCGTTCGCCCCATTGGACGGCCTGCATGCGTACCGGAATACGGTATAGTGGTACTCGCGTACGGTAACGGAGTACCGTGTAAAAACGGCATCCGAGGAGCACCCAACGACAACGATCTATTTAATTATACGTGAGCTTTCGCAGGTGTACTCTTCGTGGCTACTCCCCCTTGCTCCGTTGTCTCCTTTCTTCATTTTAATTCGCCGTATCGCGTCTTCATACGGCCGATCGAGCGTGAGAACCGTTTCGAGAAACGACATCCAGACGGAAAGACAGAAATATATTATCGCAGCGCCCGCATTAATAAGAACCGCTGCTAATTTATTACGGAAGCAATAATTAAATGTCGCGCTCGAGCTTTCGTTTGATGAGGAAGTGTGATCGAGCGTGTGAAATTGTGATCGTCTCGCTTCTCGTCGCGATAAGAAACGCCGTGACGGATTTCCTGCGTTAATACTGTCAAGAATCCTTATCTTAAAGGAAGGTTTTCATAAATGAAGCTCGTGTAAGGCTGAAAAGTTGAGCTGGTTCGGTTGGAGGTTGCGTTTCTGCGAGTTCCCTTTGTGTGGCGGATCGAGCAACACATGAACGACAGCTTCGACGGGCGTCGATATGGAAAGTGATGTTAGAGAGCAACCCGGTTATCCGAACCGCGGACAGCAGGAAAGAGAATTGATACAATGCCGCGTGAAAGGAACCGAAGGAACCGACCGATCGACGAGAAACCGCATCGGGCGCGACAGGTGGTCTTACATTGTAATACGTCGGATTGCAACAATATAATTATTGGCTTGCATGCGACGGGAAGGCGTAGAAAGGTAACGAACAGGAAGGATTATTATTCGCCAATATTGTGTCCGCGAAATTGGACGGTAAGGGGTAGAGAAACTTTTCTCTACCTTTCCCGCCAAAAAAAATAGAGACGCAGGCTCTTGTTGCTCAATCATACACGGGTGTCGTGCTACACGTTCGGGAAGGAAGCCCGAGACAGTTTTTTGCCAATAAAGCGCATGCACGAGGAGGCCAAACACGAGGCTGAAAAACGAGAGCAAGGGCAAGATAAGGCGGAATTGGGACTCGGCGATTTACTTGACGCGAGAGTCATAAGATGCACCGCATAAATCGCTCTTTTTCTCTTTTTCCAGGAGATAACGCGCGGGCACTTTTAAAGTCGCGGTTAAACTCCTCGCTGATAATCTGGTTGCCGATCTCATAATTAATAACAGATCGCGAAACGTCATCGACTTCCTCATTTTATTATCTTCATTATACTCTGTACTTATTACTCCGGTTATCTCTCGATTACTGGAGCGGTACTTTCTATTAAGTTGTTAAGTTGTTATTATTAAGTTATAATAAATACGCGTAAACTTCGCATTGCGGTCTCAAGCGACAAAGTTCGTTTTCGTAAAAGAGGTGAGATAATTCAGTCACAGCGTATCTGAATTGAACAGTCATGTCATCAATTAAACGAGGAAGAGGCGTCGTTAATTACGCGTGTTCCGCGATACTGCAGTATCGTCGATATGGTGGCCGCAGGTTTCGCCAGCAGATGGTCCCAGGTTCGTCAAAAGCTTACGAAAGCTAATCACGTGGAAACGATGAAAGGGCATCGGATAAAGAAGCACGTGACGACACGTGTGAGGGGGGCTGAGGGTGAGAAACGATATTCTGAAGCAGAAACGATATTTCTGCAAAATCTCACTGCACGCACGACCGCAAACGGTGGCACACGTGGTAAAGTGACGCGTCGGCATGGGGTACCGACGGTTGTGCCCGCATTTTTACTTCTTTGCCGCCCTTTCCTCCTCCGCCCTCCTCCGCGCCGTCTTGCATCTTCGTTTTACGCACCATGTAATGTACACGCGTGCACGCGTGAGTTTGACCGTTTTAGAGTGCAAAAATGAGGGGAAGGGAGGCAAAAACGGGAGAAGAAGCGCATCCGAGTGGGACGAGGATGAGAAAGGTCGAGAAAGGAGGAAGAATGAGCGACGATGAGAGACAGAGGGAAGAGGTGCGAGGTGGGAGTGCAGTACGAGCCACGTGCCCTCCGTACCATCTGTTGCACCGTTGCGCCCAAGACGTTCCTTGCGCCCCGGGTTCCTCGCAGGGACACCATATGCTCGCTATACGCCGATATTACAGGACCACGGGGCTTTTATTGTTTTAGATATCGTACCTGTCGCGCGGCGATTTAAGGCCCCGCGATTCCCGAATGCGGGGCGTAATCCTGTCCATCAATCAAATGGTCCCAGACCGTAATAAATGAGAAAGTTTATTGAGTGCACGAGCAAGTAAAAATAAAAACGAGGCGACAGCAAAATTATTACTTTTAATGCCCACCGAAAAACATAACGCGAACGTTTATAATTACAATTCGTATACAGTATTTGCAATTTTATATCGCAAGAATGATTTTTGATAAAACGTTTGCTTTATATCTCGATAGTGCTCTAAGATCGAATCATCTTGATAGAAATCCAGCAGTAGCCAATAAATCATGATTCCAGGGATAAAAGAAGCCAGGGATAGGAAAAAGATAAAAAAAAAAGATAAAACTTCTGATGACCCCATTTCGAGAAAGCAACGGACCTGCCTTTTTCCTGACTCGATGCGGTGTCTCGATGCGGAGGCAATCACGCGCTCGTTAAGGGAGAGCAGAATGAATATTCATAAATGAAAGACGCGAGATTCGTATCTGTTCCACATAAAAACGCCAGGCGTTTCTTTCTTCGGGAGGAGGCACGGTCGGTTTCGAATTTTAACGCGCGCGTATAATTAGTCGGGATTAAATCCACGAGACTCATCAAAGCGATGCTGCCGCATAAATATGTCATTCTCGATATCGGGATTTACGAAGTGATAAGCGATACGAGAATATGTGAGGAATGTGATAATAACAATCACACGTGAAAAGCTCGTTCATCTCGAGACACGCGCCACAAGCGAATCGTCGCGATTAATCCGACGAGATGAGTTCGAAAAATCGCATTCCAGTCCGCGTCATGGAACGACGTGGGTCGACATCAAAGGCGTCGTTCCGCAGAACGGAGCGGGAACGTTGATGCGCCCGGGTCTACGCCCGGGTGAGTCCGAGGATGGCTTTTAGCTTCTCTTTTACCATTTCTTTCTGTCTTTCTTTTTTTTACCTGAGCCACGTGGCGACGCGTGCTGGCCTCGGGGGACAATTGCGAGGGTTCAGCAGCTCATCGCCGCTGCCTCGCCCATCGTGTGTGATTCAGAGTATTCTCTTTGGATACGAGAACGAAAAAAGGGATAAATTGGAAGGAGGAAGAGTTTGTTTGTCGAGAGAATTCCGCGAGCTTCTGGCAGAAGATCGTCACTCGGCGCCTCCTGATCGTAGCGGATTCGGATCGTGTTCGTGGGTCCGGCGATCTTTAGATTTAGAGAACACCACTTAGGAAATTTATCCATACAAATTTACTATTGATCTTCTCTGCATCTTATTTTTTATTATCTCATTTTAGTTGATTAGAGAATTCGGCATTTTAGTAATGAATAACGCAGCAATTTTACACGGAATAAATAAAACTTTTGAAATAATTCGACGAGCACCTCAGAAAGAATATACAATGGGCGATCCGTGACAGAGCATCTGTCCCGTATATGTTGGTTTAAAATCATATATCTAACCCCATATAACCCCGACCCTACGTGTTTTCTCCAATGTTTTATACCACGTGGTATTAGCTGTGGGTCGCGTGCATGGGAACTCATAACTACGACGATACTCACACTCTTTTTGCATCGATCATGAAATACGATCTGTACCTTGCGATTAATATACTTTTAGAAGCAATGTTTTTATTTATAATAGTATTATTAATTTTTATTCTTATAAAAGTTTTAGTAAGTGTGACGTAACGAAATATGCAGTAACAGTTCGAAAACCGTTAAGCAGAAGAAGAATCGCCACTCCGGAAACATTTAATTTTACGTGGCTCTCCCCAATTAATCCCCCGGAAAATCGACTCTATCCCCTCGAAGTGTGAAATTCCGTTAGCCACATGGCATGCGTGTGTACTTTACATAAGTTATTCGAGATACTGACATCCTGTTATAGCCCACGTGCTAACTGATATCTACGCGATCTTTCCTCAATATTGCACAAAAAGATTACGGCAATGAACAGAGCAGTAAAATATCTAAACTATAATTTTTTATTAGCAATACTTTTTATAATATAATATTTTCATCATATTAAAAAAAATCATATATTAAAATGTCATATTAAAAAAATAAAATATTATATATATATATATAATTTTTTACAAGTTTCTTAATAATGTTACACATTTCTAAGTTTATCCTTTGATTATTCATGCATGAGTCACTCTCGGCCAGAAGCTCCTCGGATTCGGAAAAATCGCGGGGAACAACTGACGTCGGTGCTCGACACTATCCTCGCAGGGGTGGATTTAGTGATTAGCAATTAACTTTGACCCTCCTGCAGCTCGCTGATGTCCGAGCGAGCGCCTCATCTTCGACTATTTTTCTACCCTCAGTCCGACTACCGGCCGCCGATTTCCGTTCGTCTGAAACGTCATGTGGCGCATTAATTGGATCCGCGCGGAATAAAAGGAGCTTCCTACACGACTTAGGAACGCCCGAGCTATTCTCCATTGAGATATAAATAGCGGCAACGTGACAGTGACTGACGTGGATAAACGGTATCTTACAAGTCACGGTATGGGAATATACCGTAATGTATGTTAAAATTTCAGATAAATGTTATGTAATTATTGATCTTATTACAGCATATTGCATTATGGTCAAATTAATATTAAAAATATGAAGTATCTAAAAAAGATATTAAATCAAGATATAAATATTAACAATATTAAAATTACCCATGCAATTATGTGATAGAAAATTTCTTAAGATATGTCAAATTATCGTTAATATTTTAACGGCACTAGAGCGATTAATGACAACATTTGCAAAGGCGGCGTAATGTGTCGGCGAAAAAGACAGAGAAAGTCGCCTGGTACCCCTTCACCGTCTCCGACGATGGCAGCGTGGTGACAAATTAAAATGGTTAAGAGAAGCAGGTGATGTCATCTCGGCCCATTTATCTTGCACGTTGGTCGGTTCTTAAGTTCGGGCGAAGCGTGGCCTCAACACCAAAACGTGAATACAATTTTCGTTCTTGCTCGATGGAAATTTTGTGATATTGTAATGAATACACAACGTGCACACCTAACATGAAGTATATCATTGTTACGAAAGCGAAGTTCGTTTTTAAGCACGTTTTTATCTCTCCTTTTACCATCTCGTAGTAAAAGAATTTATGGTAAAAAAATAAGATGCACGAAAGATAAATAAGATGAAGTACAAGTCCACGCTGTGTGACTGTATCTCCGACGATCTTCAGCGAATTTTCGATTATTTCGGAAATTTAGGTAGTACGTAATTTCGAGATCGATATTCTCCGATTGCATTATTAAAAATCGCTTCCACCCGGGTCAGGCAACGCGTCAGGTAACGCACATGCTTGGGAACCGAAGCAATCGTCGACAATATTGCCGCAATAACAGTCGTCCGGATCGTCCGAGGATTCACCCGAGTTCGCGCTCGGCGGAGGGTGAATCACCCCCGGGATTTGGGTGCCGTTTGGCACGCTTCGGCGAATCGTAACACCGCCGTGGTTGAAACGAGACGTAATCGCGGCGATATGCGGTAGCGTAAGAGAGACCATCGACGATGAAGACCAGCAGTGCGTGACCCCCTCCTAGAAGGGTCAAGTACCGGAAGTAGTCGCCGTACGTGCCCCTCTCCCGAAAAGCAGTGGGTCACGTGGATGAACAACAAATTAACCGGCGTCGAAGCATCGCCACTCGCCTGCCCCACTCACCAGCGGCCAAAAACCTATCCACCCCTTGGTAGGCACATCCCCGAGCATCCCTCGGCTCGCGTATCCTGCCACCATATGCCGCGCAGGTGAAGAGACTGCCCGTGCTGACACCGGCGGAACGACTCTTACCGTATTATCCGACTCCTCGACACAACTTTGGAATAACGACACATGCATAATGCACGACGATTCTGAGAAAAATATCACGTGTGCGAATCTTTGTTAAAAATTATATTTTTACGAGAAAGATTGAAGGAAGCGCCAAATACAGAAAGAATTTTCTATAAAAATTGTATCGTATAACATTCTCTCTTCTCGTGATCAACTGATTGAGTCACTACCCCGTATTCTGGTTCGATAATGTTGAATATTTGTTTCTGCTCGTATGGAGATCTATTATTTATGCTTCTTACCGCTACCAGGGAACCTCCGAGGAGGCGCATAAATTTCTACATTAGCATTAGGCAGGGCGTACGGGCAGTGGTGGTATCGCGGGAGCTTAATTTGGAGGGCTTTGTTCCACCAGTTGATACAGCTGTATGGAGAACGAACCGCACGTGATTAGATCGAGGATTACGCCTGCCAGAGGAAGACGAGAAACTTCCGTTCTGGGCGTTCAAAGTCTCTCGCGCGCGAGAAGTCGAACATGCGGTGTGATAAAAGCCGCTGGACCGCAAACCTCGTTACGACCACTTTGAATCGTACGAAATCCTTACGGGACTGCAGACAGGAAGTCGCGACGTCAGTCGAACACCTATTTGTGATCCACACGATCCGTTCGATCGACAATGCGTTCCTGTTCTTATGCAAATGAATTCACACGTCATCGCTATGAGGCTACGTGTGACGAGGTTGCGGTACAAGCATTATGGCGTGATACGGGATACACGGTGCTTTGTTATAGACACTTGGTATCGTGCAATCGCATATCAATATCGATTTGTAAATAACGCTTTCAACAGATTTCCCGGAAATGTGGGATTAAACCCGTTCGGTTAATTCTTATGGCGCATATACGTCCGCGGAGAGCGCCATATACATAATGCATGAACGCTTTTGGAAAGCGATTGAGCAAATATTAAAATACCGTAACATCCCGTAATAACTCTAACGAGTCAGTGTTGCGTTACGGCCAATATTATAATTATGTACCTATATCACGGCAGTCAATTATTCGGATAATTTATTCAGGCATTCTTTTAAATCTGATGATTTTAACAGTTTGCGTATCTTTTGCATTAACGAATTTTATTAAAGTTCTGAGCAGCACAGTGGAACGATCCGTACCTCCGATTTTCGGTCCAGGTGGCCATGCACGTGAGCGCGCGTGAAAGATTCGCCGTAAGTTTCGTTTTGAAAGGACGACGCCGAAAAAGTGTCTCGGACTGGATCTGGGATAATTGGAAACCTCGCTTTCCTCGGCCTCCCTGTAATAATCGGCGCATTTAGTAATGACGTAAGCAAGGGCAGATGGCTCGCTTGTGTCATCGTGGTCCCATCATTCCCTGACAAGGGAAATTAGTCCACTTTTCACTGCGTGTGTATTGGTTTTCCAGCGCGCGCGTGTCATATTTTTAATAGAGTGTCATTTTTTTATATCGTTATTATATTATTAATATTATATTATTAACTCCTTACCTTATATCATTTTCTCCATCGTTGCGCGAGCCAAAGTTGATTTAATTTACGTGTTCAGATAAGTGCCTGCTGCATAAACGTTTGGCTTTATTTCTCTTTATTTATCTTCATCAATTGATGAGATCAGTACATACCTACCTTCTCTTGGAAAGAGAGAGAGAGAGAGAGAGAGAGAGAGAGAGGGAATTAAGTAGTAATATTTTTGGTATATATTAAAACTCATTTTCAGGCAAAGTGATATTTTTATCATTGGTAGATAAAGTGCAAGAAAATAATTATTGGTATCATTATTATATGCTCTATGATGATGTTTGTTAAGTTGCATCAAGTTTCACTATTTACTCTACTAAAAAATAAATTTCCAACTTACAAAAAGCGAAAAAAAGATCATTTTTATATATTTATCAAGCTCTATAACGTGTACCGTTTTTGGTACACATGGCCTGAAAATGACAACTACTCAAAAACGGCTTGGCAAGGAACGTTTTAAACATAGCACTCACGAGTTTCACTCGTGCTTTTTAGTTTTAATCTGTAATCTGCAGCATAAATGTGTTATTACAAAGTAAGAAATTAGCTAATATATTCTTCATACATCTATACATAATTTGCACCATTTTGTTCACAGAACATATCTGAAAAGTAACGAAATCGGTATTATAAATATCAATTCAACAAATACTGATCGAAAAATTCGCTTATATCACTCAATGTCTTTTCAGAATCGGTATTGAACGGTAAGTGAACTATCTCCACAGACGTCTTACGAATGTTGCAACCATAAACTGCGGATTGTTACGTCCCGATGACACCCGCAGCGTTCGTTTAAAGGCACTTTCTGTGGGACCACAACGGAAAGATATACAAGACCGTACATACGCGAGACTGTGCACCGCACAGGTGGTAGTGTAAAAGAACCACCTGCATCTACCGCGGTATCACGCGAGTGCAACGCGTCCGTTCGTTCGTTCGTTCATTCGTTCGCAATCATTCGCCGCATAATCGAAGTTGCAAACGGCACGAGACACACCCGAGCCCTCCTTCGTCCCTCTGAACTCTTCTGAATTTCACGAATCGATCGAGTGCTCAAGTAACGTCCATGAAACATTCACGAGCCGCGTTTCATGTTCTACAGATTTCATAGCTGACGAGCTTCACGAATTCTCATGAATTCTTGCAGGGTATTACGCTTATAATTACTATAGAAATTATTAATTTGCCAATAAATTATTAAACTCATATTTTAGTGATTAGTTGATCAAACCTGGCAATAATCTCGATGTTCAGATAATCGTGCGAGATTTATAAAACTTTCTAACTTAAGTAACTGCGCGCCAACGGGATTTGTTAGACTTTACAACACAGTTATTATTCTTTTTGTTAAAATTATATATTACGCTTATAAATTAATCCGGTGCGGGCGGCGATTATACGAGATTATACGAACTAATGCGAGTGTTTAGAGGTACGAGACCACAAAACGGTATTGCACGAAGGCAGGCAACTCCCTTAAAATGAATCGTCGCCGTTTCTTGTCTCGGCTTCGGCGCGAGGAAAGCGACGAGTCAGCCGGCAGGTAGTTTTTCGGGAGAAAAAGAGTAAAACAGGTGCGGCGAGCCATCTAGACGCGCGGCGGTTTATCTACACTGATTTATCAGGAGAAACAAATTGTCCGCGATAATTCACCTGTTGCCTGAGCCGCCGGGCCCGACCGCCGCCCTCGCTCGTGCGCCGTCTTTAAAAATTCGTTCGGCTCCGCTGGAACAAATAAGCTGATGCGCGCGCGATACCTCCAGCTGGACCTCGGGGGTGGGAGATCATCGATATTCGCAGGAATAGCTCGGTGCTCGGATATTACCGCGTCCGAGCGATCGCACAACTCGTCATGATCCTTTGTTGTATGATGATTAATCAAGACGATTTCCCGTGACTCGTTCGAATAAATTGTTGATTTTTCGTGCAATGCAATTTCACGCTCCATAACATGAATCACCATTATTTCCAACACGGTGGACCGTAATTTCAACATTGTGAGTCGTTTTAATTATAGAGAAATTTATTCTTAATATCATTACGAACTTTGATAGCGTGAGTGTCCAGAGGCCAATTAATCCCGGCTGAGATGAGAATATCGCTTAATGGGAACGGCGGCTGGATACGGAAGTACGATATCTGGTCGCCGCGAGTGTCGAGAAATCTTTCGGCCGTCGTGCTCGGAAATCATAATAACACACTCTCGAACTTTTATGCGTTTTACGACCGGAGAAGGCGGCAGCAGCAATTCCCTTTAATATATAATCTTCAGCATTACCGTTTCGTCGGGCCTGAAAAATGGACCGGCGCGCGCGGCGTTCTCCGGGGGTACCTCATATGGAAACTTGTACAGGATTCGCACTCAAAATCCATACTCGAAGCGCGCGCGCTTCTTGATCTAACTGAAATTTCCTCCGATTCCACCAGCAGGTGATACAAAGAAGGAAAGAGTGAAGAAAATAAATGAGGAACACGCGAATCGCCGAAACCGATTCCCGATTCGTCGTTAAACCGGTTCCGTTTGCAACGTGCTCGCGTTTTATCTGCAACGAGACCGCCGCCGAGACCCAGTTTCGAGAGAAGCTCGCACCAAGCTCGCGGGCCCGTCCACTTCCGCCGGCTGATCAGATATGCGCGCAGAAGCGAGGAAAACCGCCGGCGTGCGATACATCGGCACGACGTTGTATGTACGCAGGTTGCATCGGTTACAACGTGACAGTACGTGTACCTGTTACAGGGCCCCTGAGACGCACGCGGTGTATGCATCGTCCGCAGGCCGGGCGATGAGAGATCGTCGCCGTCCTGGAAATTGCCGAGGCAACCCCGACGTGCGCGCGCCTTAAACTGGGCCAAGTGTATGATGATAAATAATTCGCGCGCATTAATACCGATACGGTTTAATGCACAGCACACTCTCGTGCACATTCATAACATACGTATATATATATATCTTCGTCGGTTACGTACACGCGTATCGCCTACAGGGCGTCCCCAAAGCTGTCGATCGTGCCTCGTTGCTCGGTTCCTGCAAGGAACAAATTCGGAATTTATCGTTTGATAATATAATATTATATTTTATATAATAACATAATATAATATTTTACTGTTATAATATTATACATATATAATACAATATTAACAATCTACATATTTATTTTTCGCATGTGTTTGTGGTATGGTATTATACAGTTGCCTCTCGCACAGAGTGTCTTTCTCTCAATGTAACACACTTTACTGATCTACGATTCTACAATATATATATATATATCTTTGCTTGAGTATAAATTAATACAGAAAAATCCGTTCAGAATAGATCTTTGTAAAGTTGTGAGCACGTTAAGTAGACAAAAATCACTCAGATGACGATTTTATCGGCGTCAACCGCGGTCGGAAGCCACTTTCAGAGTGCCCTATAGAAGTGCGCTTCGAATGTGCAGCATGTTTATTTGCACATATATATGTATAAATCTACTGCGTGCAATGCACACATACACGCGCACGATCGTACCGCGCATCATGCGCGCATGTACGTCTTCAGCTGTCTCCCTGCTGGTTTAACCGCGTCTTGGGAGAAAGGAAGACCTCCGGTAGGGAGGAGAAGAGAGACAGAGAGAGAGAGGAAGAAGGAGAGGATACACGCGCGACTGCGAGGCTCCGTTCTTGCACGACACTTATTTTTATGCCGGCTTATTTGCACCCGCTTATGGCCGGGCACGTGCTACCCGGATCGATGAAGCGCGGTCTGTGTTGTGTCATACTCGTAGCCCGTAAAAACGTTTAATGCAGGTAAATACTTCCATCATTTCCTTTTTCAATTCGGGGAGGCGAGCTATTTCTACACCTTCTTATAGTTAATAGTTAATATTTTTACATTAGAAATTTCATCCAGGAAGAGGACGAGGACTTGAAACACGGGGTGATACCGCGGGCGGGTGGAGGGTACGCTTTGATCTTCGACCGACCGCCGCTGGCAACCCTCTTTCGGCGCGCATGATCTGCGCGGATCATGAGCACCCGAAGGGTATTTCATCGCCACGAAAATCGCGGTAACATCGCTCGAAAGGGGGCTGGAAACCCCCAAGTACCAGCTTGATGGCGATGGTGGGACGCGGCGCAAATTTAAAATTACGCTGACGACTCACTCCCGGCGCTGCGGCCGCGATAAGCATCACCAGGACGAAAAAGTTCGCCCCGACTTTCGGTGGCGCGAACCCCGACCGCTCCCGCTCCCGCGCAACGTAACGTTTTTTTCTCGGTTATTCGTGATCCCGGAGGGCTAACTGTACGCGAGTGTCCCTCGCTGGGACGCGCTATCTTTAATCATGCCGGAGACAAAAGAGAAGAAGCACCCGAAACCCGATGATTCAGGCTTTTCCAGATCGAAGAAGCGTCGGACAGCTGGCGCAAGGTGCCCCCCTTTCTACGTTCCAGCCGAGAGTCCGTTCGTTGGGAGCGCAACCTTGCGCTCCTCCGTCGTCGTCGTCGACGTAGGGCCACGTGCCGACCGAACGTGCCCCCGGGTTCATTGAGCGTAAAAAAAAGCCGAGATGCCGAATTCGTCACTCAACAGTTCACGGATGGTGAACGCGATATGATGCCTCAGCGATTCGATACTGGTTCCCTGATACCGATCTCCTCGGGCTCATCGAAGAACGTTTCAATTTTACCTTGTCATATTCCGTTAAGGGAACGTCTTTCTTGCACGTTGCATAACGACGTTGCACATCGCGAAATGTAACGCATGTTTCATGGTGTTCTTTTATTATTATTTATTATCAAACGATATATCATGGATGGAATTTCTTTAATCTTCTGCGTTGGAATCACGGTCTCCGAACGCATTGTAATTTTTGCGAATCAGAAATATCAAACACGTTACGCTTATTTTTCATCTTTTTTTATTTTTATACTGTATAGATATAAAATAACTTTAAAATAACTTTTAAATATCTTTTAACCAATATCCAATTTGTATACAGTTACCCATCGGCGCACTAAATTAAAATCGTGCTCGATTGGACTTACCCAAATGTTTCTTTTTTTATGGAATATAAAATACATAAAAGCCGACTTACACAGCACAGCAGAATTTAATATTGGCGCCGTCACCTATGAAGAACAACGGCAAACAGAACGAAACCCGAAAGTAACATCTCATCTACAGAACTCTGCACGATCGCGCGAGTGTCGGTAACATCGCTACCTGCCTACAGTTTCCTACTCCAACGGCATTCACGGCGATGTCGCTAACACACAGGGAAAGCCTGCACCAATCACCGAGGTCATCGCGATTGGCAGGACTGTGAGCGCACCCTGGAGTTCCCAGGAGGTTGAGTTCACGAGCGGCTGGGGGTACGTGGGGTCGCGACGTGTGTCATCACGTAGAAAAACATTAAAATGAGAACACCCTCGTGATAGATCTCGCGGCGAGTGCGGCGTGTACGCGGTGCAGCTACGATCGACGTGCCAAGGGGAAACACGTCGTCGTCGACGACGTCGTCGCGCGCGCGGGGAACGTCCAATGTCTCGCGACGAGCGTCCGCGCTGACGGCGGAAACGGCGAGCCGAGATCCAGTCGAGCGACTCGCGACCGCTCTGGCAGCTCCTTCGTTGATATCGTCTGACAGTTCGGAGAAAACAAACAAAAGTGTGTACACGCGGCCTATCAATTCTCGCGATTGTGCGTTCTCGCATGCATGCGTGCATGCGCACGCGGGCGTCTTTGCGACACACTTGCTCCGAAAGTCATGCAAGTGATTACCGAGGCATCTGGGACCATTAACTCTTATCAGGAGAACTGGAGATAACGCGAGAGTCTTAGTTTCTTGAGCCAATCGGCGCCTGCATTTAAATCTGTATTCCTTTTCGACACCGTTATGAGGAAAGAGATATCCTTTGCTCCGCGTTATTCGCTAATCTCAGTAAATTTCCATAAATTTCAATACGGTCATTTCGGTGAATGTCAGTGAATAATAATGTGCGTCCGAGTGGGTTTCGCGTGTTGACGCAGTTTGCAAGTTTATTAGTTTCATCCAAGTTGTGTTATGCAGTATTTTAAATGTATATTTCTCTCTACTAGCTAGTTACCATTAATTCTCTTCAAACTTTTATTACACACCGTATGGCATTGGTCTACATTCTAAATGAACCTTGCAAACTAGCGATAATTAACAAGCCATTTATTTGACGATGAATATTTCTTGAATGATGATATATTTTATGTATGACGTCACATGTTGTCTTGTCTCTATAGGGAGACCACAACATTAGAGGACCTGCTGCAGGCACATTTGAGACCCGTGGTGGTTGGTGAATGGTGTTGCAGATAGATTCCGTGTGGGGCTGGGCGTCACCCCCGCTGCGCCTCCAGCTAACCGGGGGGACCAGGGGTACCTCGGGGAGAGCGGCTACGGGTGCCCCATCCTCGCAGAGGATGGGCGAGATAGTCGTAGAGCGCGCTCCTTCCCCAGCACGCCTCAGTCACACCTCCGAGAAGCATCCGCGCGCGACGCTAGCCGAGCTTAATAGCCTGCGCCGCCGTGAGGAACTCTGCGACATTGTTCTCAATGTCGGTTCCAGGAAGATACACGCGCATCGTGCCATTCTTTCGGCATGCAGCCCATATTTCAAGTAATTAAGCAGCAAACAGTTTTTTTATGCCTGGTCCTTACACCACTCAAGAATGTGTTTCAGCTGAAAGACTTTCCCATTCATAATGGAACTTTATGCACTCACAATAATCAAAATTCGGCTAACGGCTGTAGACATTCTTGGTAGTGTAAGCACGTGGAGGCAGGCGCATCACACAATGCTGCAACGAATCGAATCTTTCTGTCTGCAGGGCAATGTTTACCGGGGAGTTGGCAGAGGCTAAACAGAAGCTGAGAGAAGTAACGATATACGACATCGACGAGATGGCTATGGAACTGCTCATAGACTTCTGTTACACTTCTCACATTATCGTCGAAGAAGCGAATGTTCAAACTCTCCTTCCAGCAGCGTGCCTTCTTCAATTAGTAGAGATCCAAGAGATATGTTGCGAGTTTCTCAAACGCCAATTAGACCCATCGAATTGCCTGGGTATCCGAGCGTTCGCGGATACTCACGCGTGCCGCGAGCTACTGCGTATCGCCGACAAATTTACTCAACATAACTTTCAAGAGGTAAGGCAATATAATTTATTTTCAGCCCTTAGGGCTGAAATAAAAGGACTTGGTTTACAATTCCTTACGCACTCATTCCTTCGCACATCTTATGTTGTAATAACTTAGCGCTTGAATTTTCACCAAGTAAAACTAAAAAAATAGAGCTAACCTAAAACTAGAAACCTGATAACTTATCACAGTCATTTTACATTTCGTTCTCTCTCTTTTCTTCTTTTTGTATGTTATAATCTTAAACTTTAACATCTTGAAACTTTGATATTTATTCTTACTGTGATCCTATATTTGTAACCTATTCTACGAATGCCAATTTAAAATTTCCATTTCCTATCTACCTTCATACTATACAGAGTGAATAAGGCTGGACTCAAAACACACACACACACACACTCTCCTGTCTTATTTCTTTTCTTGTAATAACTCCTTCTGAAAATCTTCTTACAAGTTCTTCCTTTATCTTTTATTCTTGTCTTGATCTTTGTTTTCTTGTATATCTCTTGTATTTTTCTTTCCCTCTATTTATCTTATCCTGCTTAACTCGCTCTTTTTCTTCTTCTACTTTGTTCTCTTCTGTTTCTCCAGATTTACGTTCACCTTTTGCCTCAAGCAAAAGGGGCATTGCAGTATCTTTCTAATTATCCATCTTTTCTCTATCACCACTTTTACGGTGGCACTACAATTCAATGCAATGCACGTTCTCCATCCTTCAAAAGTTCTTTCTTTTCTCCAAATCTTCTTGGAATTTTCAATCCTTTTCTTATCACAAATCCTCTCCAGGTTTCCAAGCCTTCAAAGGTATTCCATCCCTGCCAGCTGTTATTACCAAATTTCCTTTTTCTTATAGCTGCACATAACTCTTTTCTATTTTCACATACTTTTTCATTCTTCTGCATTCTGCTTTCTTTTTCTACCTGTTTCTGTAAATCTACGCCTTTTCCTCTGTAAAGAAATCTAAAATATATTCTCTCACGAACCAACACCAACACTTATGCATTCATGCCTTTAAGCAAGTCCTTTCAAGAGGTACGCATTTTTCGCGAAACAAAGAGAAAAAAGAGAGAAATAAAAATATCGCTTGAGCCCCGAGACCGCAAGATTCTGGAGTTTGGAATAGAAATTTGAAATTTTCACAGGTGATGGAAAGCGAGGAGTTTCTGTTGCTGCCAGTCGGCCAATTGGTGGACATCATCTCGTCGGACGAGCTGAACGTGCGCACCGAGGAGCAGGTGTTCAGCGCGGTGATGAATTGGGTCAAGTATAACGTGACGGAGAGACGGCAGCATCTGTCGCAGGTTCTGCAACACGTGCGACTGCCACTGCTCAGCCCAAAGTTCTTGGTCGGTACCGTAGGATCCGACCTGCTGGTTCGCTCCGACGATGCCTGTCGAGACCTGGTAGATGAAGCGAAAAATTATCTGCTGCTGCCGCAAGAGAGGCCGTTGATGCAGGGCCCAAGGACGAGACCCAGGAAGCCCATGCGACGGGGGGAGGTGCTGTTTGCCGTCGGTGGATGGTGCTCGGGCGACGCGATCGCCAGCGTCGAGAGATTCGACCCCAACACCGCCGACTGGAAGATGGTCGCGCCGATGAGCAAACGGAGATGCGGCGTCGGCGTAGCGGTGCTGAACGACTTGCTGTACGCGGTTGGCGGACACGACGGGCAGAGCTACTTGAACAGCATCGAACGGTATGATCCTCAAACGAATCAGTGGTCTTGCGACGTTGCTCCTACGACTTCCTGTAGGACCAGCGTGGGTGTCGCAGTGTTGGATGGATTTCTATACGCGGTCGGTGGCCAGGATGGAGTGCAATGCCTCAATCACGTGGAACGGCAAGTATTTCCGTTAGATTATTATACATCTACGTGTAATATTTCGATAATCGACACACCAATGTGTAAAGTAGTGCGCCTTTAGCCAACGGCAGATATAACTTTTCCAGATACGATCCTAAAGAAAACAAATGGTCTAAAGTGTCGCCGATGACCACTAGACGATTGGGGGTGGCCGTGGCTGTACTTGGAGGCTACTTGTACGCTATTGGCGGGTCCGACGGACAGTCACCGCTCAACACGGTGGAGAGATACGATCCGAGATCCAACAAGTGGTCGCAAGTGTCCCCGATGTCGACGAGGCGCAAACATCTAGGCTGTGCTGTATTTAATAATTTAATTTACGCTGTGGGAGGACGAGACGACTGCATGGAGCTCTCGAGCGCGGAGCGTTATAATCCCCATACGAATTCGTGGAGCCCCATAGTAGCGATGACGTCTAGGAGAAGCGGAGTAAGTTCCGCTTTTTTTTTCTTTTTCTTCCTCAAAGGCGTCTCGGATCGATAGAGTGCACGTCGATTTATAACGCATAACGTGAGCCGGAACAACAAATTCTCACGTTTTAACGACGGATTCCAGGTGGGTTTGGCGGTGGTAAATGGCCAGTTGTACGCGGTGGGCGGATTCGACGGAACCGCGTACTTGAAGACGATCGAGGTGTACGACCCGGAGCAGAATCAGTGGAAGCTGTGCGGCTGCATGAACTACAGGCGACTCGGCGGCGGCGTGGGAGTGATGCGAGCACCGCAAACCGAAAACTACATTTGGTAGCTCAGGCCCCCCTCTTCAGCCCAGACGGCTGAAACTCCTCTGACTCCACTCACGCCGGTGACGCCGGTCACTCCTGTAACCCCACCCGCCCCCGTATCGGTTCCTGTTATAACTAATACTAGAAAACGCTACCGCCGATCGATGAGCATTATATAAAAAAATGACGCGTGCATTTTTGTAAAAGACTTTGCCTTTCTGAAACGTTCCGCCGGGCCGCCCGGCGTCCAGTCTCTTCGGTGTTTGATTCATTGCCAACGCCAAGTCTAAGTATCCCTCTCCGCTCAACCGCGCGTGGGTGTCGTGTGAATGCAAAAAGGAAAACGCGGGTGTCCTGTCGATTTACTGCCGTTATTTTATACCTTCGTTTCAGTGAGATGTTATTTTATAGGATCCCCCTGTCGCCAACGTTTGTATTTGTATTTTTATTGCATTACGTGATATAAATTCCAGCCATTTTAGATTTAAGTAAGCCCATTAATAAATTAAGCCTGAGCCTTCGGAGCAGCAGCGTTTTCTCGTGTAAAAAGAAAGGCAAAATCTCTTCCCCCGACACTTCTTCGCGCCGGAAACTCGTATGTGTTTCGAAAGGAACTTCTCGCAGCTTCCATTCTTCAGTAAATTACCGTAACGAGGACTTAAGTTTCAGCTATAGTCTTAATTTAATTGTACGAGGGTTGCTTTTACACACCCGCTATACTACGTCACGCTATACTGCATCACACAAAGCTATAACCGTAAGATGATTTAAGGATAGACTGCTTTTTAAAGTACGCGGATACCTTCTTCTGTTTATAAGACTGAATCTCGAAAACAGAAAATATATTCGTAATAAATCGTAATAAATTTGATTTCTCTCGTCAAGTTATCAACGTCAGCCGCTTCATTTACTACTGGAAATCGCGCGAACAATTTTCGTTAATACATCTAATAATTATTTTGACAGAGCATTTATTGTGTTATCGACGATTTAACAACAGGTGTCAAGCCTAAGAGAGAGAGAGAGAGAGTGTGTGTGTGTGTGAGAGAAAGTGAGATAGAGGGAGAGAGAGAGAAAGAAAGAGAGGGAGAGAAAGGGAGAGAAAGAGAGTGGATGAAATATGTATGATGTATTCGAGATTACAAATGATTTAAACACGATATTTGATATCGTCCTTTCGTGTTGCTACAAGTAGGCGCCATTTAACCGAGACATCTGTTACATACATACGTTTAAGTCTACAGAGGAGTAGCCTTATCGTACAAAATGGTGATAGGGATCATTGACCAATAATCTCATAATGTAACATTCGTCATAATTACGTGATAGGAATCAATAGGATCGGCGAGGAAACGACCAATGCTTTACCATCGAAAATAATGGGCGCCACCAGTTGTCAGTTGTTTGTTATTTCGATGTAGATCCGACGGCAGCGAAAATGATGAAAATTAACGGTAATATAATTTGCGAGAGGCGACAGCACGCGCGCTTACAGATCGTGGTTGTTACACGTATGAGATTGTTGAAGGCAGCGAATTACATGTCTAGCGTAAGAAACTACTGACGATGTAACGTAATTCTTTCTAAGCAGCTGGTTGTAAAGAGTATTATTCCGAGTCTCCTGTGCGACGGCTTATTAACGCATTTCTTGATTAACTGTCCGAACACAATACTCCGAATAGTCGATTGTCACGTTTAAGTTACGAGCTCGTGATACTGATAGAGGAGAGAAGCCGTGGATCGTCGTCTGAACGAAGACATAGACGGTTACGATGGTACGAATTATCGTAATTCGTGAACGAAGTTCAAACAAAGTGTTCAATATTCAGTCCCGTCTGATTTTGAAAAAGTTGGAGCTACATTCAAGGAAAATGTTATGTCATTTACGTACGCAATATTTAAAGTGCGTAGTGCTAGCTGATTATTTTTAACTCGAAAACTCGTGCATAAGAAAATTGCAGAATAAGAAAATTATACTGAACGTTATAAATGATATGTTTCTCCGCGGACGAGAAACATTAAAAACGATTACGTTAACGATTTAGTATGCGTTAGTGCGAAGGACGCGAGGTGTTAAGGCAAATGCATCGTTTTATTGTCTTACTTAAACGAGATCAAAAACTTGTTCTGTGCAATTGTTCAGTACAAAGGAAGAGTCATGAGATTTCTTTCCTGTTCTTTGTCAATAAATTGAAGAAAGTGCGCATTAGCAACTTGCGCGAACCATCACGCATTACATTATTGTGTTTTACCATCTGCATGTGGCACATCTCATAAAAAAAAAGCTTTGAATTTAGACCAAAACCGATTATCGAGATCTATCATCCGTAATGGATATGAATCTCTTTTCGTTTCTCGTTTTCTTGTAATTATATATATATTTTTTTAAATAGATAAAATGTTAGAAGGCTTCCTCCCAGAGACAATACTTCATTGCGGCATATGCGATCGATTCGCGAATTTAGGTCACATATATGAGAAGATCGTGAATTTCATTGATAGGACAAGCAGCAAGGGAACACGTGAGAAAATAAAAATGAAATGTGCGATCCTCGATACGAGGCCGGAAATATCTTTTTTATTGCTCTTCCTCTTCTTTATTGCTTCATATTTACACATTATCTCCAAACTTTGAGATTAAAACGGGAACGAAACCAGAATTTTATCTATTTAAATATTTCTTTTTAAGTTTAAATTATTTAAATTTTTCAAGAATTAAAAGATAATCTATTATATATTGCGTTGATCATTCTCTGCACTGTCCTACGAGTTCTCTTCCTTTTTTTGTCCTTGAAATGCGCTAGATCACACGAATTCAAAATATATGTTTAAGAAAATCTGAGATAAATTAAAAAATATTAATTTTATCTTACAAAAATAAAGCGCGTATTAATTATTCTTAATTTTCTACAATAAACATAGCTTCCACATTATGTTACAATTATGTATTACGCAAAATTCGCAGTATGCCAATTTCATAATGAGATGGAATCACGATATCCAAATATCCGGAACTATTTTTAATTTTCGTTTTACCTATTTATACGTGCGAGCGCAGCTGCAGGGATATGACGTAAGAAACCTTCAAGACAGTCGAGAGATCTTTTCAAATATTGATTTCGAAGGCCTCGGCGGTTGCGTAATTCTCGCTGCTGAAAAGGGGCGTAAAAGTACAATTGGAACATTTTAATATTGTTTGACGTGTATATTATATATTTATTTTTAAAACTAATTCGTTTTTTATTTGTGATTCAGATACGTGCGTTAAATGAATAATAATTGAGATCGAAGTTAAATTTTAATTATAAAATACTTTTGTTTAAGAATACTAATAAAAAATCGATTGTACTTTAGTAATAAATGTATAAATTTTTACAACAACGAAAATACTTCACTGATGTCGCGTTCACTGCGCATCCGCAGAAAACACGGTCCCGCTGACAACATCGTAATCTGTATGGCTCTAGACTCAAACGTAGCCATTTCATCACATTGACATCTCGATTTTATTATATTTCTTGTCTTATAATATAATAAATAAATTAGAAAAATAAATAATAAAAAAATACAGTATTCAAAGTCAGCATACTATTCCTTTATCGCTATCACGTCACCCACCCCCCTGCCCATCTAAAAGGCTCTGTCACTAATTTCTGGGAAGTTGATCTGTCAAGATACTTTGGGGAATTTTGTAATTCTCTTTCCTGTGGCCAATGAACGGAATCCACATGCTGTCAGCTGTACCGACGGTGATTATAAATCGGCGTACGAGCATCAAGACTTTGTTATGATCAGTGTGAGTTATCGCCGGTTGCTGTGTTAGATTACGCGCCGCGTATTTCAGTAACATTCCAAAACTTACTCTATGAGCTTCCCGGTTAACATTCCTTTTTCGCTCGACGCAACATCATAATGTTACTCTCGAATCGTGTAATTCTATTGAATTTGTTACTCGTGTATTCCGTCTTCGGAAGTCCTGAAGAGGAGCAAGGCGTGATTTACGCTAACAAGTGCGAAGGTACCTCTTGTTCTTCAATTTTGAGCGTCATTCTTTTAGACTACTGGCTGAATTTTTATTTTTATCATCCAATATCATCCAAAAAGTTTTATTCGACGATTACAAATATTGATAATTTAAATTATGATTAACAATAAAAATGTGTGTCTATGTGTGTGTAGTATGCAAAGTGCTAGCTACAGAGCTGCAAGCCAGGCTAGATGAAACGGGAAGGACGAACGATGTACTGGAGATTGGGTATTCGGTGGATGACGTTACACCAAAGAAGAAAAAGGATTACAAAAAGTCGTGAGTATTGTAGCAGCAAAATCAAATTTCATGTGAGATCATCTTCTGATAACATTTATACAGAACGTTTTTTTTTCCTTCTCAGGGAGCTACGGCTACTAGAGTCACTCGAGGATGTCTGTGAACGCATATTGGAGTACAATATACATAAAGAGCGCACGGACAGCACGAGATTTGCCAGAGGAACCAGTCAAACGTTCAAGACACTGCATAATCTTGTGTAAGATCTTGTCGATAGCAACAGCCTTACTTTGATTAAAATATTACATGTTATCTCATTGTTATTAACAAATAGCTTCAATATCACGCAAACTTTTGCAATCACTTAATACTAAAAATAAAAATCAGTCTAATGCAGCTTAATCTTGTGTCAAATGCAATGTTAATTTGCAAACTGAGAAATATGTGTACAGGGATAAGGGAGTCAAGGTGGACCTAGGGATCCCCTACGAATTATGGGACAAGCCCTCCGTGGAGATAACTACGCTGAAAGTACAGTGCGAGGACTTGCTGGAGAATCATGAAGCAGACATCGAGGACTGGTATTATAACCATCAGGGGAAGGTTCCTTTACTTAGGTAATTATTCTGCCTTACGCATGTTATTTTACTCAGTTATGAAACATTATTTATCAGCATGAATATTCGTTCTCCATCGTTTAGATATTTATGCTCGGAGCGCGCGTTGAAGGGAGAAAACGACTCTTGCTTGCACGAGAAGGGCGACACCGGAAAAGATCTCGAGAAACAAAAGAAGAAGAAGGTGTCTGGTAAGAAAGACAGGAAGGATGATTCCCCGACTGCGAAGCAAGAATTGTAAAATATGCGGGAATAAACTGCCATCAACCAACAAAGAGCCATTACTTTGTCGATACTTTTTATTACACGTAACAAATTTTTGAACGAAATACGGTTTTAAGTTCGATATGCATGGGACGCATAGTGGGTGCATGCAATGCTCCATAAAAAATGATGTAAATATCATCGCATCTATACCTATACTTGTGAATACGTGTGTGCCATATTTATTGTGTCTGTTAAAAGTTTTCTAATAAACTCCTTTTATATTTCCTAAAAGGCCCCAGCCTCAGGTACTTGCACCGATTCTTTTCGCAAGACAATATTACTCCATTGGTTACTGGTTTACTGTTCTTGATTTATTTACAAGTGAAACACATTTTGCAGCTTAGATGATGTACGAATCTATGATTTATTTTCTTCCTCCTTTTTATTTCGGAAAGGTGGCGGTATCCATTTCGTTTTGCCACGCAGCGCTCTCAGACGATCGTACTCTTCCTGGAAGTCCTTGTGCTCGTCCCTGAAAAGCCCGTAGTTGCGCAGGTGCTTCATCAGTACCTCCGTCTCCTTGAACCTCGGGTAATACTCCACGATCTCCGGCCGCTTGTTCACCGGCTTCTCGCTGAAGAGTTTCACAACCTTCATCGACCTCCTGCTAGTCGGCCTGACCACTTCGCCGAATATCCGGTTGCTCAGGCGATTCATGCGCATGGCGTAAGCGGTGCCCACGGTTGCCAAGTTCACGTATTTACTCATCTTTCGGCGTGATTTTCAATCACTGAATGATCAACGTGAACCTCTTCTATTTTTCTGGTCGAGAGTGCGTCTAAGAGGCGAGGAAGATGAGGTTAGGATTCATCTTATGGTTATACTGTGTGAATTTACATGGACTCGAAACGAGAAACAGCCAATTTAGGGAAAAACCAGCATCGTTAATTGTCCACTCACCTTTTTATTCCATAAATTTACAGATAGTTCCGGTGAATCTCAAATGATGGACGAGAGGAACGCACTCTTCGCACACGCGTCATGACCAGAACGGCACAGCTGATCGCGAGTAAATCAGCTGATTGCACACACGATTGCCGATGAACACACGACATGCACGTTTGGTGGACGGGTTGCTATAAGATCAGGCGCCAAGTAACTATTGCAATGTTTTGGATGTACAATAGTATATTTATACGCATTATTAAGTATCAATTAAATTAGATTGCAAGTGTTATTAGAAAGTATGCGAGTAAATGCCTAGGTATTCTCGAACACGTTAATTTAATCAAGCTTTGTGGAGATTCGAATATATAAATTCCCGATGTAAACGCGATTCATAAATATTTCGTTAGCTTTCATCATTAATCACGTTTTTGCAATCATATTAATATCTGATGCAATAAAAATGTGAATAAGACTTTACCAACCATAAAATTAATTAAAAATTAATTCTACATTGAGATTTGTAAAGAAATATGATTGCAAATTTGAAATATTAATTTTGCTGTGATATCTGTGAGATATAAAAATTAAGTCATTAAAAATACATTTACTATTTTTATGCCTAATTATTGTAATATCTCTACAGTGCCATATGCGATCATATTTTATTTTATTATTTGAAAGTTACGTGAAAAGTCGAAAAGATAATTCTGTATCAATTTTTTATCGTAATCCGGAAAATCTTTAGGTTTTTCTTCATGTAACAGCTTATTATTAATAAATGTTGAGGCATTTGTATGTAAGTGAACTTGTTGAAATAAGTTAAAATTCACTGATTATCTAATTCCAAATTTTTGTCAGGTTGAAAAATTTAATAAATATTTCACACTAGTTTTGCAAGTAAGATATTTAAAGAAATATTTTATGCCAAAGGCAATCAATACTGAACTAGTTTCATAAATATTTCACAGATGTGGGTTGTAAGTGCAATGTGGTTCAAGATATATTTCATGCTAGAAGCATATTTACAAGTCTCGTGTGCAAAATCGGTAAAACGATAAAATAAAATATTGGTTGCGTTTTCATGGGAATGGGAATAGACAGTGGAGGGGTCTATTCTATATTTTAAATATTTCCAATATTTTATATGAAATGTTATAGGATGTAATTTATATTACATATTTATATATTATGTATATATAACATTAATGTGAACATTGTAATGTGACGAATATCTTAATATTAATAAGTCAATGTAATTAAAACAAGAATTATATAAATGTAATGTAATAAAAAAAACATAATAATGCATATTATATTAATAATATGCACATATGTTTGAAAAATAACTATGTGATTAACACGCACATATTGTGTGTATTATTGTAATATATGTATAATTAAATTGTACATATAATTTAACGGACAGTTTATTACAATTTAATAATCATATTTTCTAACGTTGTACGAATAATATTTTAAGAACGATCAATAATAAGTGCTTCGCCAAATATTCTTAAAATACACAGTCACAAAGGAAAATAGAATGCTTCCTTCGATGAACAAATTTTTAATTCACTAATTACGTTTTAATCCTATAAACATAAAAGTCGGTCATCTGGAATATGCATTCATATTAAGTTTAACGGAGCGCATCGTTATTGCAGGTTTACTGACAAAAATTAAAAATATTAGCGGGGAAATCACATCTAAATTAGATTATCTAGATTGCTGAGGCTTCCATAAGCGAAATCGCGAAACCCGCTAACCAACACCTCGTCACAGAATTCTTCCGTTCCTCGACGAGGTGAGTACCATACTTGAATCTTTGCCTCGCAATCATATTTCCCGTAAGTTTTAGTTAATAAGACAAATTGCAAACCGATCTGAGAGGAGAAAAACCTGCACTTGTTACTATTTTTACGCAAAAGTTTTCTGTTAAGCATATTAGAAAGACTAGTTTGAAAATTTAAGATTTTACAAACAGTGCTCTATCTATAAACTCTATCTTACGTCTTACATGTGTTATTAGTATAATTAATGTGCATGTTAATTCTGCAATATGTCGCATAGTTTATACGTTATTTAACAAAATCTGGTTCAGTGGTCTCACATGAGTATATCGAGTTCGACGTTGTAAAACATGTAACTGTGCAACTGTGTACCAACGTAGACAGTATCAACGTAGTTAAGTATAATTGAATTAGCGTGCGGAAATCAACTGCAGATTTTATGTACGCGCACATGAGCACACGTATGCGAGCAATGCGAGCAGAAACGTTACGATCACGTATCACTGAGAGTAAAAGTTCATTTTGTTGCTGCTTTACTATGCACACCAGATCACATGTTACAGTGACATTTGAACTTTTCAATCTGGAATGCAATTATACTGCGTTTTCTCCAGAAATATCTCGTGCACCTAAGCTAAATGCACGCGCCGAATCACGTTCTATTTTCATTGATTCACGTTTTTGTGGAAGAATAATGCTCTTATCAAGCAGACACATCCTATCAAGAAAGATGCGTACTTCCCCGCTCATGATAGTAATTTATCATGTAATTTATCTACACATATACAGGGTGTCCCAGAATTGTATATGAAGCTCTCGTGAGCGGGTAGAATGCATCGAACTGAGAAGAAAAGTCCTTTGCTGTTTTGAAATTTTCGCAATAGTTAACGAGTTATTAATTATTAAAAATCGCTATATTAGTCCGGCCTACCGCCGAATGCAAGCGCGCGGCGAGATGCGACCGCCTAGAGATCGAGGTTGCTAGGCGCGTGGGGAATTGTTTATTACAAGTCGCTCTTGCCTAGCCATTGCCACTTGTAATAAACAATTCCCCACGCGCCTAGCAACCTCGATCTCTAGGCGGTCGCATCTCGCCGCGCGCTTGCATTCGGCGGTAGGCCGGACTAATATAGCGATTTTTAATAATTAATAACTCGTTAACTATTGCGAAAATTTCAAAATGATAAAGGACTTTTCTTCTCAGTTCGACGCGTTCTACCCGCTCACGAGCGCTTCATACACAATTCTGGGACAGCCTGTATAAACGCATCTATCATCATTTTGTAGCATTTGTTTTCAGGAATCCGCAGTGTTAACATATTAATGTAATAGTTATGTTGCGATATATCATTTAATATTTACTCGATACTTTACATTTAATATTTATTTGATACAGAGCGGCCAAACAAAGCTTCCCGTCAGAAATTTGCGTAACATATACCTTTAACAGAATAATGTAAGTGATATTTTGTTCGCGATATTCTTTAAATTGCGATTGCTTTAAATTAGTCATATCGTTAGTCACATGATAATGATACATGCCGGGAGTTCCAGAATCCTGTTGCGATAACTTGTTCCTCATTTAAAAATGTAATTTTCATTTTCATGTTAAGTCATAGGCATTCACAATGGTTTATTGAATTTATTATCTAATTTTAGAATGTTCTCTGTATCCTTTTTAAATATAGATTTTTGGAAAATTTGTACGCCACATATGTTTCCTTGTTTTCGAAAAATGTTTTCTAAAGATTTCTAATTTAAATCTTATAAAAAATGTATTTATATCGTAATCATGTTTTATCAATTTTTAAATTTTATTAGCAGAATAAATTCTACTAACGTTTTGACGTAAAAGAAAAACCCACTTTTTATGCCTATGACTAAGAATAGAAAGTAATAAGTCTACATTTTCTATAAAATTTTTAAAGTTGTAAATAATATAAAGAAGTATTTAAATTGCATTTTATTATACGTTTTCTTATTGAACATAAAAAATAATAAATTTTCTTTTTAAACATTCTGTTGATGCTCTTATCAAGCAGACACATTCCTATCAAGAAAGATGCGTACTTCCCCGCTCATGATAGTAATTTATCATGTAATTTATCTATACATATATAAACGCATCTATCATCATTTTGTAGCATTTGTTTTCAGGAATCCGCAGTGTTAACATATTAATGTAATAGTTATGTTGCGATATATATTGGTAGTGTTTTTGTACGCAGCAACGTGCTGTAATGCAATATTCGTGGCTCCTGCAGATGGGACCGATACAACGATCAACTTACCAGGTCAGATAAATTAATCGAAGAAAATTACAGTGTCTATTATTTGATTGCAATCGATGTGTAGAAAGGTATCTCAATTTGTGAAACTGTTGATCCTCTACGTCTTTAGGCAAGCCATTAAATGGCGTGAACGGCAATCTGCCATCACCGCAAAAAATTATTTACGTCTACGGACTGCAATGGAATATGCAAAATGCCGTCAATCTCATAGAAAAAGGAAGAAACGATTATCTCGTAACACCTGGTATGAGTGCTCATAAGCTTCACGTCCGCAAAGTGACCTGGAACAAGGCTCGTAGAGTTTGTCTCCAAGAGGGAGGTGAGTTCCCAAGAGCAATCGTATTTCACGATAAAAAACTATGTACTGATCTCTCTTCAGTAAATTAAGAGTAACATCGGGCAAGTCCAATGAAATTTGATTCTCAAAGACTAATCAATTCGTTTCGTCGTTTGGCGTTACTGACTTCTGGAAATTGTCGAAAATCACAAATCTGCCTGTTAACGTAGGTCACTTGGCTGTCATCAATTCCAATTCGGAGGAGAAGATACTGTTGCGTATCTTAGAGGAGAACAAGGTGAACCAGGCATGGCTTGGCGTGCACGATCTCTATGAAGAAGGCGATTGGAACACAATCATGGACGAGCCCATGGAAGCTTCGGGCTATTCAAAATGGACTTCGAAAATTGCAAACCTGCCTGACAATTACAATGGGAAGCAACACTGTGGAATTCTTACGAAGGACGGTGGGATGGACGATATCGAGTGCACCTCGACGCAAGCCTTCTTCTGCGAAATTAGCTTTTGAATCAGCAAATCCCCATGAATCATGACGGCGAGATTGTAGATCGGATATCAGAGCGGTTTATCGGAGATTCTAATTAAGCGGTGATTCCAGGGTGTGTTATTGAGATCGAGCAAACAACGTTAGTAACAACTCGAGTATGTTAATTGCGCTTTCGTGACTAATGGGGCAGTGGATCAATGTTGCGATAAAAAAATTAGGTCATAAGATTTGTATAATGTTATTAACGATTATTGTATTAACGATCATACGCGCTTCGGTGAGGATGCACTCAATAACGCGATATAAAATATACGGATACTATAAATATACTAGGTATAAACATACTAGAAAAGAGAGCATACTAAAGAATACCATATTATTATTACGCATTAAGTATCCAATATAAAAATGCGGACGATTGCAAGATGTAAGAATGTCAATCTTGCAGATTTGTTAAACGCGGCTAATCGTTTTATACAAGATATGCCACTTTTTCTATTCATTCATCGCTTTTTTTCTTATATAACCTGCAGTTTCTCTACTTATATGTATACTTTAATTAAAATCAGAAATTTAGAGTACGTTCAGGAAGAAAACTAAGAGCGCTCCACTTATCGAGACCATTGTAATCGGATATTGGAATCGGTCGGGGTCAAAGATCGTGATTTAAAGGTCAAAGAGGCACCTGCGTACTACGATTGTCCCAGGGTATTGGGTATCAGTAAACCATGCAAATAATCAAACGCAATAAATCAAGCTCCCTCATCCGATACGCCGCGCTGAACGGCTCTCAGATCGGTTTGCGCTCGTCATGTTTCACGAACGACCCGACGATCGTCTGGTAACGATCTCTCGTCGAATTCTCTCTCGAGGGATCGGGCTTCCTCTTTCCCTCGCGTAGCTGATGAAAGACGAAACGCTCGCGTTACAGGCAGAGCACCCGATAGCAGCCGGAGACCCTATTGATTTTCCCGTGGAGGCGCACGCGCTATTCCGTTGCCGATTGAGACCAGGGGGGTGGAGCTGTAACCATGGATCCCAGTGTACTCGCCACCATGGACAAGGACGCACTGAAGAAGCAGATCGAGAATATGAAGTACCAGGCGTCCATGGAACGGTGGCCTCTGTCGAAGAGCATCGCGGCGTAAGTGCATCGCGGTACCAGCGAAGTTCGTCGTCGTCAGCATCCCTTGCATTCCACCCGCTAGCCGTTCACCTAGCCGTTCCTGCCTGCCTGTCTGCCTTTGTATCGTTCGTGAACCTTTATTGGACACTCGACAAGATGTTGTCCATCTACATACACACGTACACACACATGGGATGTCCCAGAAATTCCGCAGTTTCCGCCGATTATATATTCATCGGCGCTCTCATGGTTCGATTCGCCTGCGTCCCTAGGAGAAAATGATTTCGATGGCGATGGGATTTCTGGGACACTCTGTAGAAATTAACTTGTCAATGAATAATTCATCCCGCACCTTCTTGCCGTCAGACAAATGATTTAAGTAGGAATGGAATAACTTGATAAGTTACTCTTGCACGTATTTCTTTTTATTGTGCTTCGCAATTACTTATCGTTACGTTCGCTACGCCGCGGCCGGCCACCGATAGCGTGCGAATGCATGCTTGGTATGTATCCGAGTATTGCGTCTGTGGTACTCGACTTGCACTCACCATCGTTACGTACGTATATTTACAAGGCGTAACTCAACCTTCTTTCTATTTTTGTTGTCTATTCGTATCGTGGCTGTTTCCGTGCGCTAGAAGGGAATCGCCGATCGCCGTCTCAGGGTTAATTACATCATACCATCGGTGCACCGCACGGTAGGATTTATCTGCTCCGCGCGCGATGGGCCTGACGCGATTTCCGATTCAAGTCGCGTCTCAAAATCGAAAGCGCGTAAATCAAGACGTCGATTTCGTGCCGATCGCGCGCGAGTCGGGCCTTTTTCCCAGATAAATCATCTTGCGCGCCCGTAAAGCGGCGCAGCGATGGTGGGACGCAATGGCGTGGACCGCTGGCACAGTCAAGGCTGAATTATGCTCGCGTCCCAGTGTATTAACGTGGAGGGACAGGATCTCCTTGGACGGGCGGTGTGTGTCCGCGCGTTAATCGCGTTTTCGCGGCGCGATCACTTTCAGAGACAGCGCAGCGCGATACGCGCGCGAGCGAGCGAGCGAGCGAGGACACCGGAGAGGCGCAGCGCAGCGCAGACCTGAATCGCGGTCGCGATCACGATGACTCAACGTGGCGATGATCGATGATCTAATTGCGGACCGCGGCAGTCCCGATCTCGAGCGATCTCGTCACGTTGCAACGTGGTTCTCGTGCGATTTCGTCACGCGTAATAAACCAAAGGGCGCGAGGATTATCCTCGATTATCCTCGTGCTTGTTGCAGTCCGATGAGCAGCTGATTACATGCTTCGCGTGTTGGTCATCGGCCGATGATCCACAATCATTATCGAGAACTAGCGATGAGGATCAAGGGGAATCGGCGCGATCGGCGTCGTCAGATATTCGCGTTTCTTTCTTGTCTGCTCATCACTCGCACCGTGACGTTTCGCAAAATCGGCACTTACATCATCGCGGCGATAGGTGGGATCGGGAAGCGGGTGTAAACGCATTGTCGTGCCGCTATCAGGGCGCGAGATTGGGTCGATCGGCACAGGGGGATAAAAAGAAAGGCAGGTGGGTGGGAAAAAAGGGGGAGAGGCGCGGGGGAGACAGACGCGGGAACTCGGCTGCCTTTCACCGCTTGAGAAGTCTCGCGAGACCGCGGAAACTTTTTGCTTTCGCGGGCGATTCGCCTGGAGAACCGCCTGCCGGAGCCAGGCTGATACCCGCGCGGTTTCCGCAAGCGGGAAACGCGCGGTTGAGGCACGAATCGGCGTCACCCGGTTCTCGCGTGCTGTCGATGGACGTCAAGGATCGCTCACGCGGTGTTCTCTCGCTCGACAGTTAAATTCCGGTTTAATTGGACCGCCACGCCGTTGGAGTCTGGCCGTGCGGGATCAGCTCGGAGCTGGCAGTCCGGCTGGCGGAGATGCGATACGCGCGATGCTACTTCGTCGGTTCCAGAATTTAGGATGACCTCCTTTAATCTCGGCCGAACTCGACGACGACGCCTCTGGCCTGTTGCACGCAAATGTGGGTCACGTTGCGCTCTCATTTTCTCAGCCGCATGCTGCGGAAATCGCGTTCGCGAGATGCGTAAGCATAAACGTACGGCGAAGAGTGATCAGAAATACAGAGCGCAAACACATTTTTATACGTTTCAACTTTCGACGTACCAAAAATACCTGTTTTTTTTTCTTCTCGAGAGGCCCGCTTGTTAATTATACGCTTAATTGATATTAAGAAGCCGAGAGAACTCATACCGTTAGCGCGCGCGCTCGCCTCGTGCCTTCTCCTGAATTTTGTGACATATACAGATACAAAAATATATCGACGCGACGGCGCGAATGTTTAGTGAAACTGGAAATACTGGAATATTCCCCGGCATTTTTATCAGGCGCGGTGATTTCACTCGATCTTCGTATATTAAATCGCGACTTCCAATCGGCCGATGAAAATATAGAGACACGAAAGTGAGACAAACCGCGCGAATTCGAGCGTGAAGCGAGCAGAATCGCGACTTATTTTTCCGTGGCAGATTCGCTTGACGGCGCTTGCTCGACGACGGTTGCTTGTCGCACCGTGAATCGTTCCGTTTATTATATAAACGATCGATAATCGATAGGCCAATAAATAATCGGCATCGAGCAGAATCGCGAATCGGTCACATTACAACACCGGACCGGGGAAGGTCGTTCACCCTTGTTTAAAAATCGCACGACGGACCCTGATAAGTGAAAGTCCATAAGCGAACTCGGATAAATCAATGCTCCGATCAGCCGTAAGACGCGATTATTGTTAACGAAATCAGATTTACACGCGCGCGTAACGGTGCAATAAATCAGGAAGACGGTGCAAAGGAAAATATTCCTTTACCCGTTCGCTCCCGTGGATTGTATAAGAAGCCGCGCGCGCTTTCTCTCTCACATTGTAGAAATTTCGAAAAATGTGCCGAAGCGTGCGAACTATATGCGACTTAATCTATCATTGGATAATTCTTTTATTCACGCTCGGGAAACATTTTCGTCGTGCGTGACGATATTCTAAGGAACAGGATAATCAAACGAGCTTTTCGGTGCAATTCGATTTATTTTAAGCGCGTTTATTTTAAATACAAATGCGAATACGAACGACTGCTGCGCGGCCAGCTTCGACGTCCATTTAATGCGAGAGCGCCGCTACTGTCATTCAAGCTACAGGCCACGCATTTATTTATCCGCTGCGTCAAGAACGAAGCCCGCACGTCGATTCTCCAGGCAACGACGTCAAGCATGTTGATTTTCAAGCAAGTTCCATGCAGCGAAATCCACAGTGAAGGGTTAAAAGCGCGCACGTGGCCGGCGGTCGCGTATCCCGCGGGAAGGAATTCCGCGAATATTTTCTCGCGAGCGGTCTCGCGAAGTCCGAAAGCTTCGTCGATTGCCGATACCGGCCGTTTGCTCTGCGCGCGACTCTCCTTGAACGCAAAATCGGGCGAGTGCGAACCCAAGTTCCTTTCACCCGGCTTCTTCGCATCGAAACGAACGAACGAACGAATGGACGAATGAACGACCACCTCGCTGACTCGCTCACTCGCTTCGACCGTTCGAGCGGCTATAAACGCGGCCGGCCGCCGCTACGCGTGCGGAGGCGCGAACTTATCGGCGATCTAGTAAATCGGAGGTAACGTATCGCTCGTACACGAGCACTTCGCAGGACATTCTCCCCGGGAGATCCTGGAATATGCACGCCGAGCCGAGTACGTTCGCAAAGAGCCTCGAGTGCGTACTCGCGATACGCCGTGCTTTGTGTCGTCGTGAATCGCACGTGCAATCTCGAGAATAAAATGGATAAAACATTGAAATATTTGTATATGTAATAGCGATGGCTTTCCTTTTTAAAGTAGAGCAAATGACGTGATATTGGTTTGACTAAATTGGGCCGACTGCTCCTTAGCAAAATTCAAATGCAAATCTCTGCATTAAGAATTAATGCAAAGTTTTGCCGAAAACATCCGCACGGAGTTTTCGGTAACGCAAAACTTCGTGTTAGTCTTAAATCAACAAGTTCGCCAGAAGGGTCAATATGAACTTTCCAATCAACCCACTCAAATACATACAACAATATAATAACGAGCGAAAACGTGTCGCATTTACAAGTCACAGTATTTAATAGCTGTAATAATTTAACCACTATAATAAAAGGCTTTAATAGCCGCAGCGCGCGTATTACGATTAGCAACGGTAATTACATATTTTATAGCTTCGAGCGTGTCTCATGTTTTCCACTCGCTTCAAATGTAAAACACCCCGTATTTTACGTCTAAAGATCGATTTATTTCGTTATCCTTTCTCAAACGTAGAGACTAGGAGCAGCTACAAGAGATACTAACGCGCGAAGAGCCGCGAGAGGATGAGGGATTAATTCCGCTAAAACGTATCACAATCGCGCGTACGTTGCGTCACGTTCTTGGGCAAGCCGCGTTCTGCGGACGCATCGCTGCTGGGCTGCAATTTTAGCATTATGCGAGGCCGCGACGTACGTACGTACATACATACATACTGATCCATCTCCTCTTCTTATTCTCGACAGGATGCGGGAGTACGTGGAAGAGAACGAGAAGAGCGACCCGCTGATACACGCGCCCGACAAGAAGAACAATCCCTGGGCCGAGAAAGGCAAGTGCATAATCATGTAATCGGTGCCGGCGCGCGGAGGAAGACGGCGGCGGAAGGAGGAGGAAACGCGTGCATACAAATCGAGGAGGCGAAGAGGAACCGGTCGTTCATCCGCGGTGGACGGAATCCCAGGCAGAGACCAAGAAAATCGGGGATGAAGAGGAAGAGGAGGCCGGTGGACGTGGACTGCGGTGCGATCGCGGTTCGCGGATCCGCTCGATCGCGGCGATGCGGTCATCGACGATCGTCCGCGGTTGTCTCGGACATGAAGAACGATCACGGCCTGCGATCGATCACGCCCGGTCGACGAGATCGGCATCGGGCTACAGCGAATCTACCAGACCGTTCCGTTTCCTCGATCGGAATCGTCTTGCCATTGCGCGGCGTGCGGTTTCCGATGTTAACTTTCGATACTCGTCTCGCGATACATACACACATACATCGTTCTTTGCCAACAATATGCCACCCGCGAAGCGATAATCGGCAGCTCGTGAACGCGAAGAAGAGAAACGCAAAGAGTCAGAAACAGATCGGTGATTCGATCGAGATCAACAATTTGTAGGGAATTTAATCGATTGCGGAATACCAAGGGAGACTGGAAAAAGGATAGAAAAGCGGTAGCAAAATTTGGATGGATTACCGATCCTTGGACCCTTCGTCTTATAGCATCCATCGACGTCGAATCGACAGCCGCACGTCGCGCCACGTCGCGCTGCACATGTCACACTCGCCGATGCACACTCTTGCCGTATAAAACACTCCCCCGTTCACAGTCCATCATGAATGCAATTTATTCTAACACTACATACATGTATACATACACATATACATATATATACCATATATTATACAATATACGGTTATTAATGATAATTATAATTACTCTTGTATCTCTGCGCGAATTTCTTACGAAAATATAACATGACCAGTGACTGAAATCCCGACTTCGTTTTCTGCAATTCTTGTCGAGAGATCATGATCGAGCGTGACGTAATGATCCCTACGATCACTGTCAGGTCTCGATGCAATGGATTTGTAATAATAGCGTCAAAAAATCGAAGTCATTACTCTACATCAAAGTCTCGCCCATCGTCTGACTACATGCTAACCGTTTCTACTAGCAACTCACTGATACGAGCAAAACCCTGGAATCGTTAAGTCACCTCTTTTAATTTTTTATGATCAATACATTTTTGTTAATATTGAATACATAATGTCTCTTACTATATCACTGTCTGATCAACGTTAATATTTATATGGCGAGACGCTCTGTCATAAAATGTTCCATCACCATGAAACCATCATCGCGAATAAATCCTAACGGTGATTGATGCGTTCGGTTTCGTGCTCGATCGTGCCGAGATTTCATCGCGAGATCGCGTGAAATCCCATTCAAACGATAGAAGAAACCTCCTAATTTGTTGCGGACATTTTCAATTAAGGGTTCTCTCAACACGAGCGTATTGAGTAATTCACATTGACACGCGGAAAGGAACGTGCGGGTAACGTATAACAAATAACTCTCCACAGAAGTAATTTTCGAAGCCCGATAGTCACGCTTATTACCATCGCAGTGGTCTAGAGGGAAAGGGTTAATGATCGTTTCGCGGTTGGGCTACGTGCTGATCCGAGCGATTTGTGTTTCTCTATAATGTTAATTATGCAGGCACCTGCGGATCGTTATAAGATCGCAACGGTTAAGAGAAAGGAACGGCGAAGCATTCCGCATATTGACAGAGCGTTAAAGCTCTTCTCTCGCACGAACGAGCGAGATAAAATTTAGAACGCGAGGAAGCTGAATGCTTCTCCGCGGAAAAGCGGAGGAAAGCGGCGAGGAAACGATCGCGAGAGAGTCACTTTCGCTTTTCAGATGAGCAGGAAGATCCATGATTTGATCTATGGGCGGCGCGTGTCTGCGCGACAATTATCGACCACGTCGCGCGAGTTAGAATCTTCTTACTTTCTTCCTGCGAATTCTCTTCCCGCGAGTCGATTTGCAATTTCAATTAGCGAAGCGATTTAGCATGATGAGATGGAGCTGTCGCAAGACGCGAGCAATCGTGGCGTGCACAATCTTGACGTTCGCGCTTCAATCCGACTGTATTATTCACGAGTGACAAATCCTGAAGAGCGAGCTGAATAGGCGAGCACCACGCGTATTCCTTTTGGCACCTAGGTTTCTAAAATATGTGCTTGAACAATGTAATTTGACTGGCAGGCGACAAAAAACAGCTGCATTACTCCTCCTTTCTCTGGAGCATGTTTAGAGTGACAACCGGTTGTCTTTCCGCGCGCGTCCGTGGAACATCTTCGAAGAGGATACCACTTAGTACGCGCACTGGAAGTAATTTGCTGACTTCGTTTTTAGCGAAAGTCTAATTTCGGTCTTAATTACACCCCGGCCTTCTGCGGTAGATAGTTAGAACGATACCATCGATCAAAGCAGGCCTGCAATCAAGAACTACATACGTACTCATACGGAAGCTCGTTAAGCTCGAATATCTTCCTCGTGCGATGCGTTCGCTCGAAGTGCCTCGCGATCGGAACAGAACTCGTTGGAGAACTTTATTGCAGGCATCGTAGAGCAGACATTTTAATCGTATCTCATAATTCTATTTAAAAACCGAGACGTTTTCTCGTTCGAAGTGCGCTGACGAACAAGAAAGTTCGCTGGCTCCGACTACGCCCGCGCGAGCGGAAGCGCGTTTCATCTCGCGGCGGAACAATGATGTCGCGCCTCCTCGGCTGCCGAGATTTAGCGAGATTGCGGTGAGATTTTCACGGCGAACGACAATTCGCGCGCGATTGTACGATCTCTATTTCTCTGGATGTAAATTCGATTGTCGACTTTCTATATCCTTACTCGCGCGAGTAAGACCGCCGCGAGTGCTGGCACGCAGCGCGATTATTTACAGGCGCAAACACCGTGCATACCGTTAGATTATTTATTATAACGCGCGTAACTGTTATACAGAATAATTGCGCGATCGCTATCGATATAACTTGCCGCACCAATATTTCCCCCAATTATATCGCGCGAGTGTTGCAACATTTAAATAACCAATCTATTACGCTTACGCCGATCGCATTATGCTCAGCCGATTCGTGTTTTGCATTAAGGTACATTCGTGCAATCACGAGGTTCAGTTTCCTGTTTCGTTATTCAATTGATTTTTTTCATTTTGTATCGGTCATCGGCATCGCATCTCAGATATTTATTTTGTAAAAAGATCGTCTGTTTTTTTAATACATTTATCGGAATTCCGTGTAACTAACTTTACCATACGTGCATGCGATATGCAGCAAATGCGAAATAATTGCAGAACTTGTTGAGTTATTGTTCACGCGTGCATATCGCAACGATGCTTGTAAAGTTTTACACATTACGCATTCTAGTTATTAATTTGATATGATCTTTTAGGCAACAGCGGCGAGCATAACTGCCCGGCATCGTCTCAAAGTTCTTGCTAGTCCTAGTGTTTCCCACCAATCATGTGTTTCCAAACAATCATCCATATCAATTTGAAGAACGGGAGATTCAGATTAGGGGCAAGGGGAAAGCTCGAACTTGCGGACAAGATCAGTCAACGAGGGTGATTGATTTTCGCGTAACTGACCAGCGATCGCCTTTGCGCCAGCGCCGATCTATAGCGCGCGCTGTCACTAACTATACGCAAAATGAAAGGCGGCTTTAATTGCCGTCGCGACTAAGACGTCGACGTCTTCGTCGTCATCATCATCGCGATCGTCGTCGTCGTCGTCTGGAAGTGTGTTGCGAAAAATGTGCAGCATGTAGGAGCAGAAGAGAGAGGATGCACTCTACGTGCAGAAAGAAAGAGACAGAGACAGACAGAGAAAGAGAGAGAGACAAAAGGAGAAAGAGAGAAAGAGGGAGTGAGGGAGCAAGAGAAAGAGAGAGAGAGAGAGAATGCTGCGGCTAGAGAGAGGGGAAATGAAAGAGAGCGAGAGAGAGAATGACAGTAGGCTCGTTCGCCAGTCCAAGTCAGTGTTTCCCGAACTGCTGTCAGTGACAGTTCTCCGATCATGCGGCGGCGGATCCTCGATCATTGATCCGTATCATTAACGAGATCCGTTCTATCTTTTTTTTCTCTTTCTCTCTCTCTCTCCCTCCGATCGCAGTTTTGTCGCGCGTTGTTGAGTTTTCTTTTGCGTTTTACACTGTTTTTCCCCCATTGATAAGACGTCTGTCCCGGGGGAGGTTTCCTCGCTGATTTTCTGCTCTACGCACGGTGCTACCGAGCCAGAGACCGTTGTTGTTTGTTGTTGTTTTGAGTGATTGGAGTGATCATGGTGAGTACGATTACATTATCGTAATAACTTGCATCTTGTCACCAATAACCGCTTCAAATATTTTTTTTTTAAACTTTAATGTTGAACGTCGATACTTTACGTAACAATTTATGTAAGGCTGTCGCGCGTAGCGAGTAATTATCTTCTAAATCGGTCCTGCGCGCATACCTGCGCGATCTACATTCGGCAAGGAACGTAATTTACTCGAGGCCGATCTTGCCGAGTTGTCGTGGGTCTTTTGATGGAGAGAGATCGTACGAATAATTTGCTCGAGTTTCGCGACCATCGTGATCAAAAGCGACCACCGCAATCACTCTCGCACAAACAGACAGCTCGCGGTTGAACGTTCCCGTAAACCGCGTTTTCCGTCCGTGCGATTTCGTTTCTGAAATTTTTGTCGCGCAACTAGTCGTTACATCACACGCGTGGATTTTATGTGGGACCATCGTAGAACCGGTCCGAAAACTGTTGGACTCGAGTGAAGGATAAAAACAGCTGCGCGAAATCGCGCGATTCTCGCCTCGTCATTATTAGAGCGCAGATTTTGTTGTAGCTAGCGATTAATTAAACGCGTTTATGTAAAAGTAATTTCTAATAATTCTAATCGAAATGAAAGAAGCGGACACGAAATTCCTTTCCGGAAATCGTGGCGAACATTAGTACCCATAAGCGATTATAATTATTATAGCCAAGAACGTTCGGCTTATCGAGCATCGGCACGCATTGCGCGATAAACATCAACGTCGTTACTTCGGGCTAAACTTTCGAGCGTTTCGAAAAATCCGCTGCGATGAAAACTCTGCCCGCTCGAGGATTTAATCTCGGCCAGTCCCGATCGATTTAATGCGATCCTGCGGCTCGCGCTCGCACGCACACGAATCCACCGTCCGGACCTTCGTCGGAGAACCGGGAACTCGTCTGTCCTTCCGGGTTGTACCCGCGACTCCTCTCACTTTCGTCGTGCGACGACCTCGTCGCGACGCATTTTTCCTCCTGGCATAACGGCATAAATCCTCGCCGAACGGCGGCATCGAAATCGCCGAGTAATTGCGTGACGCTCTCGTCGCGCGTGGGAGAGCCTTTTCTCCGTGTGCTCGGACGTATGAATGGGTCTCTTAAAAAAAAGAAAGAAAGAGAAGAAACGTATCCCATCGCACGACTTCATTCGTAAGGTAGTTTCGCACTGTTGTGCCGCGTCTTCCTGCGTTACGCCGCGAGATTCACCTGCTCGCGCGCCGTGAAAGCGCGCAATCTGCGAGGATCGTGCGTGCGATCGAATCGCGCCGCGAGCTTCTCACTCTTCTCGTCGTTTTCAATCTCGGGCAAAGCTCGTTCCGATCGAATCTCGCCGACTTGAAGAAAGTTACGTGATCATGGCTGCAGCCCCTCACAGCAGTTTCTCTGCTCGCGGAGGTTTCGTTGGAGTTAATTAATCTGTGTTCGTTATTTGCCCACGAAAGCTATCTTGTGTGCTTCACGAATCGATTTTAATTTTAATTTAAATTAATTTGAAAGTTCGATGCGTCAGCACTGAAACAAACGGTATCGAATATTTATCTGAAAATGTGAAATATAACCGAGGTTACATTGTTTGTCTTCTTTTACATACATTCGTGACGTTTGCGTTTGTCAGAGGTAAAGAATAATAAGATCATGCTGTTTGTTGTCAACTTTCTGAAAAACATTTGCGGTATATTTGAAAAATAAACCGACTTTGAGAGAAGGAGAGAAATTCTAGTCATAAGGAGGAGAACAAAAGCCAGTGTTTATTGCGTTGCATCGTGTCGGCAATTCTTTATAAGTTTCGTAGATTCGTGGATGAAATTGATCATGAATTTCATCTTGTGGCGCGCATACCTCAATTTCACTCGTTTATCAAATATGTACACTTAAATATGGAAGGGAAGAACTTGTGTTATCACCTCTCTCTTTCTCTTTCCCTCTATTTCCCTTTCCACACATTTTATACCTCTACGTCGAATCCTGCTGGAGAAAGCGCGAGAGTTTTGAGACACGCTATACATTATCGAGGAACATAGCAATTTTCGAGAGCGAAGCCTTTTTTTCCATCCAAGTTTCTTCATACTTGAATAAACTTACGTGCCACAGGGCCGCGGTATAACGCTTTTCCTTGGAATAAAAATGCCGGGCGGACCGCACGAATTGCGATTGTAAAGCGTGTCGCTTCGTGGTCGCCGTGCGATACTACAAATCTATCGTATTACAACTTTCTATCTCATCCTGTGCCACGCCCCGGAGTATCGACTTCGCCAGCATAACGTAGAATGCTAACGATAAATCTGACTACCGCGGCCTTTTTTGGATCGCCCCCTTTTCCAGAAATGTATTAACATTTTATTTATACGAGTTTGATGGAACGTTTGCCAAGCCGATGATTCGGCCTCTCTTCTCGTATTCTCAAGCGACATACCTGTCTCGACCCGAGAAATCGTCTGGTACCGCCGCCACAATCGCAGGATGCAATGAATCGCGCTGAATTATTAATGAGCGTCGCTAATCGTGACCAGCCGCTATAACGGTACGGCAAGAAAAAAGGCTTGTCTCTCTCTTTCTCTTTCTATTTCTATCTATCTCTCTATTTATGTTATATCCATGAAACTTCCGAGAACCGGGTTTTATGGCGTCTTTTGCCATCAAAACGCTTTGACATTCGCTTCTCCGGTGATACGGCGTCTCGTGTACCTACCTTGAAATCGTTACGCATGTCCCGGCGAATGTAAGAACTCACGATTTTATAACGCACATAATACTATGACGTTAAACTACGACGACGTGAGTTGAATATCTTTGATAAAGACACACGTGTATCTCTATTCGGGAACACGTGCGAGCTGTAAAAGAGATTCCACATAGCTTGAAAGTATAAAATGACCAGACATTCATGGATTTCATTATCGCCTGAAAATTCTATCACGTTAGCGGAGCGCGAACCGCATTAAATATCATCGCGTACCTATGTAAATCCGACGCCCGCAGACTGCCTCGGACAGTCGCGCGGCTGCAATTCTAATGCACTCGCGTTTATTAGGAACGTCAATGTAACTCTCGAACGTGCAACCCTTGCAGCGTTTTGCAAGTGAGTGCTTTACATTATACATCGAGACGTCTATCGCGCTGCGGGCACTGCTGCATTCGCGCACAGGTATCTAGAAGTACGAGCGGATTCGAGAGGCGGAATCCCTTGGCAAAAATCATCCTGCACCAATTAAGGATAAAGATACGCGAACGGGTGCAGAATGCAGACTCGCCCGCGGTCCAGCGCGGAGAGTACGTTCCGCGTGCGTTCTGTCAGCGCGAGTTCGCGGTTGGTGAACGTATCTAAACGCGGCTACCTGCCACGGATGGGGTGGACTTGGTCGGGTAGAAATTCAACCAGATTCTCGCACCGGCTTTCTATGAGAAGTTTTCCGCCACGCCGGTTACGAAGCCGCATTATGCGTCATTTATCTCGAATTACCGAGGACTGCGCGGCTTAAACGGGTTCCTGAAATGACACCAAGGCGAGGAAAGCGACGATGACATTAATGGACATCCGTGTTCACGACATCTTTATTGTTCTCCAAGGGGAAAAAATCGCGAGAAGATGCGTGTACCAGATGCATCGGTGTGATGAAAAATAGAGATGCTCATACAAATGCAGATAAATAATAATTATTATTGCAATATAGTAATATCTGTTTTATTTCTGTTGTCGATGTATGCGGGAAGATTTAATTTCAAAAAGCAAGACATCAGGCGTTACGTGCGTTGGAGAACAAGCTCGCGGAACGTTTAGCAATTCAACGTATCCTTCGAGAAGATCATGATGCATGCGTGCGTGCAGCTTCAAGACGTCTTCCGGCGGAAACGAGGTAAAAGGGCGGCTGCAGGGATTGTCTCTGGAATACAAAGTTCCACGGAATAGAAATGTTGCGCGAGGATGTGAAAAAAAGACGAGGAAAAAAGTAAGAACGACAGGAAGCGTAACCAGGTCATCCACGTAGTGTATCACGAAACTTGTCATGTTTTTCGCGGCGGAAAGCCGGTGGAAATTTCATAAGCTCGTGCGCGCATAATGCGCCTAAAATCCGGCGAAAGGATGAACGAAATGTGCGAAATCAAATTGAGATTAGAAAGACGAGGGGAAGAGAACTCGTCGCGAAATGGTCACTTGGAGAAAGACAATATATCTTTCTGCGTGGGCAGTAAATTTTAAGATGTCATAAGGCGTTTCCTGTGGGCGAACCGCAGAAATTATGAGCAGTGGTGAAACGATGGAGTGGTTCCTTTCAAGAAAGAATTGTGGAAAACAAGAGAACAGGAAAACAAGAGAAAACAAGAGAACAAAGAAAGGGAAAGAAAGCAAGTAATAAAAATGGAAAATTAGTCTTAAAGAGAAAAAGCGTTTATAGACAAGAATAGTTTCTTCAATAATAAACATGGGAATATAAGTAGGAATAATTTGAGAAAAGACGAGAAATTAGAACTTCGATGCAGAATGAAAAAAGAATTAACATACAGACCGCTGTTCTAGAATTAGAAAATAGAGAGACTCTATGGCGTAATAATAATCTATTATTATTGTACGTGCGTAGAAATATCTAATTAAAATATATGTAACGGCGGAATAATGGTGGATAATGAAAATTAGAATAATAATATCTGTACAGGAGAAAAAGAGTAAAAACTTCTTGTGGAAACAGCGCGTTCAATTACGCAGTCCGCGACGCGTTCAATTCCAGCAGCTTTCCATCGTAACCTACATACACTTATATCTGCTTAAAGAAAATGAAACCCTTTTAATCTTCTTATTAGCATGCGCTGTGAAGCTGTTCGAAAGAAAAACGTACGCGAATCAGAAGAAATTCCTAAGAACATTAAATAGAGAATTGACAGCAATCCTCTTTATCACGTACATTACATGGAACGTTAAAAATATTAAAATACAAAATAGGCAATACTAATTTATCTATAAATACCAAACATAACACATTTGAAACTCTCTTTTAATTTTTTTACTAGCATGAGCGTGAAGCTGCTCCAAAGGAAAACGCGGATGAAAAGAAATTCCTAAAAACATTAGACAGAACTGACACTAATCCTCTTTATTAAATACATTACGTAAAACGTTAAAAATATCAAAATACAAAGTAGGTAACAACTAATTTATTTATAAATACCAAACATACTTGGAAAACTGATCCCTTTTCATATATTATCACAGTACTGCAATAAATTGCTAGAAATGGATACGCAGGTACGATTGCATGGTTTCAAAAGCTGGCTTTGAGCTTTGTTTTAACAAGTAGATAGGAAACGGACAAGCGGTCTTCCACAAATTAACCGCATGTCCCGTAGCAGAAAACCAGTGGAAGTTTCATAAGCGCGCGACACCACACGCGGTCCCAGAGGCCCCTTCGGCGGAAGTCAGGTGAAAACGGTTCGCAAACGTGCGTAGCCTGGAAACAAATCGATACGCACGCACCGATGGTGCGTGTAGCGATGGGGTTGAGCTGAACGATGGGCTTGCGATTTCAAGCCGAATAAATTTTGCTTGCAAAACAAGGAAGGGAAGGATATATTCATCGAAATAAACATAAGTTTTCGGAAATCCTCTCGGTGCAATTACCAAGCAGATGCGAAAGGGAAATAGTCAAAGGCTGCAAACGAGCAGGATGAACCTCGCTCGCGTGTTACAAAGGAGTTACGAGAGGCTCGAGGCACGTATCGGGTGAGTCAGAAGATTGCGGCGGTCTTGGGTTACAAAAGTCAGCCGATTTACGTGTACTCAGTTATTCATTTATTCAATCGATTAATTTCTCTCGTTTTCGGAGATCTTTCTCCAACTCGCTGACATTGACATTTGAAACAGTATCGCCGCTTGGTAACGCGGCTGATAATGCTATCTATCAACATACACCGCTGCGAATTTATTTGATTTGATTCACTTGATACTCTCACATTTCCGTAATTTATGGTTCGGCGATCTCATAATCGTGTCTTGCAATTAATCAGGTCAGCTATCACGTGCGAGGATAACGTAAACCGGATATGTGAATATGTTCCGAGGACCCAGCGTAGCGTGCTCGCATAGTTGACGTAGTTTACGAAATACTCACTTTACGATACACTTTCGTTGAGTTTCGATACACACCGGCGAAAGTATCGATCCCATCGCTATCCAGACAGCGGCGCTCAGTTGTCGGGCTCGCTCCAACACGGGAACGGATTTTTTTGCTCGGAACCGGGTCGTTTCCAGCTTTAAAATGCGTGGAGAAGCGCGGGGGGAGGCCCTCCTCAGGACATGTTTAACAGGTTGCCCTTATGTAAGTCAGTCGCGCGTGGTATAATGTAACGCGTGGATCGCCACCGGTGATCGACTCTAAAACCGGCATTTTTCTTTTTTTTTTCTGGAAGTAGCAAGGCTGCTTAGATCTCAATGCCAAAGGATGTCGATACCTGACCGAATCGCTGATCGTCGCGGTTCAATGGAGTACGCGCGAGCCGAACGAAGAACTTTTCACGAAACAGCTGCGTGGACAGCGACTGTCCGAAGGATAGCGACTGTCTAGCAATCCTGTTTTGGTGTCGAAAGCATTTACCGGTTGCTAAATATATGCAAGAGATAGGGAATCGCCGAAATATATTCTCGACGCGTACGCAAACGCTTCTCTGCTCTCATCTCGCGCGCGCGACGACGCGACACCGCGATTTAATTGACAGATCAGGTAGATAAGCGCGCCGGAGTTCTTCCTCGATTCGATCCGCGCGAGGAAGAAATTGCACGCGGCCACGTTTTTTTTTTCTTCTTACGAAAGTATCCCCCGGTACTGATAGCATCTGGTGCGTCATTCAAGGTTAATTAACTTGGAAAGTGAAATTCGTCGGTGCGCGCGCGCGTTGTCTTTCGGATTGCCCAATGCAACGCGAGTGTTTCAGGCGTTGTTCTCTGCATTATTCCCGCAGTATCGCTCACGTCAAAAGCCGACTCTGCACGCGGAATAACGAAACGCATGTCGCCGTTTTGTAAGACGACGCGTTTCGTCTGCCACGCTGAAAGGAAACACGGCACCCGAAAGAAATTGATTCAGCCGCATCGCGGCGCGGAGCTTCACGAGGATTCACGCGGATTCAACGGAGAATGCGAACACTCATTCGAGAATTCTGCCGGAGCGTTCCGCCCGAGGTGCGCCGAACTCAAAAACTTGACCCAGCGCGTTCACCTGAGAATGGTAGATTTTTTTCATCCCAAGTGGGTCATCTCCAGATTAAGATTCGCCGCACGCTTGCACCGGGTGTCGCGTGTCTGCAGGGTCTGCACAGCTTATATAAGCCTCCAAACAAGATATAGGCGCTCTCCTCGAGGTGTGCGGATCAGAGAGACAATGTTCGACATCGGATTTCAATGTCAGGCATCATTATATGATGTCTCTATCGAAACCGATGGATTGCCGAGATATACAGCTTTACATTAGAAAGCGGTTCGCGCGCGATGTACGGGAGGTCTCACGAGCGTCGACCTGCTCTTCCCATGTTGCATGTCGTACATCGCCGTGACTTACACGTTTAATTCGCGTTGTCTGCTGCGCTGAAATCAAACAGCCTGTCATTAATTTCATTAACGGCCTTATTTCTCTTGCTCATCCTTTTTTACGAACTTAGACCTGAGAATCTTGACGTAAACCTCATAATAACATTAGAGGGGGCAGGTCGGGATATAAAGCGCGCGCTTTGTCCATGGGAAGAAGAAATGGGAATGAGAATAGCCGGGCGTTTCGAGCCGCGGTAGATAGAAGCGCGATCGCGATCGTGAGATGAGAAAGAAAGATCGATCCTCGACCGATAGCGGATCACAATGACGCGCGCCGTGAGCCAACGCACCTGATTTTACTCTAATGAGCGGGTGTTAATGATGGACCACACGAGCGAGCGGTTAGAGCGGGTTTCGCGAGCTCGGAATGGAAAAGCGGCGTAGCTGAAACGCGCGCGGCGCCGAAACGGTGTTACCGAGCCAAGTCGATGCATCTTGCGGCTGCATCTACGGCGCGAAATCGCGGCAAGAGCCACCGCTCTACCGCGATACGATCGCGACTCGAGAGCTCGCGGTAATTCGCTAATTATTAAGATACCTACTTCGCGCTGGGCGGATTCAATAAAATTTGATTAATTCAATTAATTTCGTTGCAAGAGAATTTTCGATTCGTGCACCGTGATCGATGCGATATCGACATCGGCATGCCGGCGACACATATCAGTGTGATAGCATTTAATTAGAAAGTTTCTGGAGAATGACAAGGCGGGGCGGGAGAGGTGACGGGAAGAGGGGAAGGGAGGGAGGGTGGGAGGAAAGGAAACAAATTGTTGAGTCGTGAGAAACGCGTTTAAAGGATACCGCGACTGTACTTTGAGAAAGTTTGGCGCAATCGAACGTACGGACTAACGGAAATGATTAGGGGAATAATAATAGATGATTTCTTTTCTTTTTTTTTCTTTTTCCGCCGCCGCAGGCACTTTCACCTGACCGCCGGGTTAAACGTTAATTGACTGTTAATGAGCGCGATCGGCGGCCGGTTTCTGCGTCGCTCGTAAAACAGCCTAACGCCCATAATTTATATTGTTGGCGAACGCCGCTAACGCATGGACGTCCACGCGTTGACGTTGGCGGATCGCGCGCGCCGGTTGCGCGCCGCGGATTCTCGCGTTCCAATTACGCGACGCGAGTGAGCGGTAAGTCGGAATGAGGAAACTACATAGAAAAAATCACTCGGGAGGTGATCCGGACTTGCAGATGCAACGCGAGGGGCCAACGCCGTCGAGCGTGGTGAAATATTTATTACAGCGCGAGCCGCGCCCACGACGAAGGAGACACGCGCGGCTTTACATCGGCGTTTTACATAACGCGAGATATCGTTTCACGTAATAATGGTTTCGTCTCCGTGCCGCCTGATTTTAATGACGTGACACGAATCATCTCGGGAGCGTCAGTGAACCATGCTGATACATTTAAAATGATGCAAGGCGCTGCAAGTAAGTACAATGGCGAGTACGTTGGCGACAAAGACAGAGTCCGATGGTCACAGCGCCGCAGCAGAGTCGGCAGCGAGAATAATAGACTGTCTTACTTCTCACGGTTGAAGCTTTCACCCAGGTGGTTTCCAGGTTGAGCGCTAATTGCCGGCTAATAAATCCGCAGCCCGGATTTTCGAATCACGCAAAAACGCCTGGATCGAACGGACGAAATTCAAATTCGGGTGAAAGCAGGAAGGAACTGAGCTCGGATAACGGCCGGGATTGCCGCTTAATTGGGCGACAATGAAACGCGGCACGTCGCTTGAACTGCTCGCCGCGGTGGATTAAGCGTTATTTATCGCGACGTTACATACAGTCCCGCGGAAAAATACGTGTCACATTGTCAAAGAAGCGCGCGCCAGGCAATTTTATATAACGAGCAAAGACTCTCCGCAACGGGCTGTAAAGCCGTAAGATGTAAGATTACGGGGTACGTGAGGGGCACGCGGGCATAGTTGTCAGCCTCGGTGCGAGTTTAAAAGTGCGCATAAATTAACGTTGTTAGATAAAAGGACGGTAATAAGCGGCCCTAGCCGGTTGTAAACGGCGCGAGACGGCAATGCGCGCCGAAAAGAAGACGAAGGCCGGAGGTGAGCGGTTCTAAGGTCGCGAACAAGGAGAGAAGAAAGAACCCCAAAGTCACGTCTCATTAAAGTGCATCTCTCGCGCATATGTATGCACGTGCATACGTTCCAGCGATTGTTACATCAGCATGCTGCGTGCAAATTACCGTTAATGCGCGAAATATGTATGCGGCGGTAGGGACGCGCCTCGCCTCTCGAGTTTTCATAATTGACCTGACACACCGCGACGGGGATTGTTGCACGGCGGGGTCGTAAGACGCTCCGGCTCTGCCCGGCTCTGTCGTTCGTGATAAATCAGGTTGCGATTTACATTTAATTATCGCAATTGCGATCCCGGCGATCCTCGCGAGCGGACACAACGGGATTGCATTGCCGCCGCGGGATTAATTTAATGGTCACGTTTTCATGCCGTGGATGCAACGGTGTCATTGGTACTAGCGAGATTGAATAGACGATGGGAATTACGCGGGCATTAGGATGTCCGCGAATCTGCATAGAACGCAATTTATGCATTTGCATTTGCGTCGCTATATGGATCGTAATATGCAGAGCAAGGGTAAGGAATCCTTTATAAGGAGAAGTAAATCACAATGACGGTGACTAGCGGTGCTGGAAAACGTGTCGGGGGCGGACGCGGTGAGAAAGAATGGAGAACGCGAGAGGAAAAAGGAGCGCAAGGCTCTCAAGAGCCGTGCAACGGAGGTAAAGCGGCGGAACGCGCACAGATGAGAAAAACCGCGGACACACGACGGAAACCCATGATACCACTCATTCCCGGCGAGAGCAATTTAACGTGGAATGCACCTCGGCACGTAGAAATCCGATGGCAGTCGGCGAAGCTCTTGAAACCAGAAAAGGCACGAGGAATACTAGACTTTTGTGAAATCTCCGAGTGGAAATCGAACAAACATAAAAACTCGCAGGTTTATTCAATTGTTCCATAATTTTTGAAGCAAATGCTCTCGACTTTCTGTTTTGTGTGTGCAAATACGGATAGTAATTATACAAATTTCTGTGATAAGACTATTATTATACAGGGTGTCCCAGAATTCGCGGATACGGAATGCACAGTATGATTGTCTGTACCAATAGAAACAAGTTTTTCCTCTGGCAAAATTACGTCTGAACATTACTTTTTAAACAATAGCAATTTTAAGCTAAGCAATGAGCGCTCTGGGTTACGCGTGAATCAGGAGCGGCACGCGCACGGTGTTCATGGCGCATGAGAGCGTCTACGCTATTTTACTATTTCACGAAAGATTTTGTAAGAACAATATATGAAATCTAAATATCGCTATTTTGATTATAACTTACGTAATAAGAGAACATTTTTTAATCAATATCATTGAAGTAAAGACTGAAAGTAAAATAAATAAATTAGATAACATTTTAGTGAATAATTTTGTGAATAATTGTTCTAACGTTGTAAAAATGTTTGTGGCCCTGAAAAGGGCCGATTACATATTTTAGAGCATATGCTCGAGATGCAGGCCTTCCATTTGTATACACAAAATCTTATCCGCAGAGCAAATATGTGTATACAAATGGAAGGCCTGCATCTCGAGCATATGCTCTAAAATATGTAATCGGCCCTTTTCAGGGCCACAAACATTTTTAAAACGTTAGAACAATTATTCACAAAATTATTCACTAAAATGTTATCTAATTTATTTATTTTACTTTCAGTCTTTACTTCAATGATATTGATTAAAAAATGTTCTCTTATTACGTAAGTTATAATCAAAATAGCGATATTTAGATTTCATATATTGTTCTTACAAAATCTTTCGTGAAATAGTAAAATAGCGTAGACGCTCTCATGCGCCATGAACACCGTGCGCGTGCCGCTCCTGATTCACGCGTAACCCAGAGCGCTCATTGCTTAGCTTAAAATTGCTATTGTTTAAAAAGTAATGTTCAGACGTAATTTTGCCAGAAGAAAAACTTGTTTCTATTGGTACAGACAATCATACTGTGTATTCCGTATCCGCGAATTCTGGGACATCCTGTATATACATATAATATTCGCCATAAAAAAGTACTCATCCTTAAAAATTTGTTATTTTAAGTTAAAACTTTCTTCCAGGACATTAATATTTTCACAGAAAGAATTTTCTATATAATTTTTTCTCAATTTTACAAATATGAATGCATTAATCTGTAAAATTTGTGTAATTTTGTTATGGTGAGCACTGTATATACGGTCGTGATAGTCTTATCAAATTTTTGTCGAAACTGGTCAGGACTGGTGCCACTAGCTGAAGTATTCGGCGGAGATAAAGTGGGTCACATCGCGTTTACCGTAAGATTTCTAAGGGCAGCGAAGTCAACCGTGTGCGGGCTGAATGAGAGCGCTCGAATGGAAACCGGGTAAATGTAACGAGCAACATGGCATGGTCGAAAAGAAAGCATAGTATGGTAGAAACCGGTAGAAATGGATTCGCTGCATCTCACGGTGCTTCGCCTGTATCGCATGACTCACGCACGGAATTCCAAGATTATCTAATTGAAGCGCGATCATTCCCAGCGCGCTGATCAGACATCCAACTCGCGTCAACAAGTATTTTACTTCGTTCAATGAGACATGATAATTTCACCGATGACACTTTCGATAGTGGTTTAATTATAATCAGAGAGAAGAATTTAAATTTCACACTATCACAAATATTGATCGTGGGATCGTTGATCGTCGATCAACCGCAGCTTTTCCGGCCGGCTCGAGTTCCGAGGCTAGGAAAAAGGGAAAATGCGCCGTTGTAGAACCGCGATACCGGCCGCGAACATAATCGTTAAGCGTAATTGCATTTCCCCCATCTAATAGGCGGCGTTTGAGATTCGATTTCTCTGGCTGGCGGTGAATCAACAATTAGACGGGTCGGGTGCGCGCGTACCTTTGCGACGGACAACTTTCGAAAATCCCGAACTCCTCGTATGTACGTGCATACATATGTATAACCGCGAAGGCGTGAGGAACGTCAGTGAAATTTTCACGGATGGACGGCTTCACTGATCTAGAATCCACCGCAAAATCGACCAACAGGACTCGCCTGCATCCTGCATACGCGGTGTCGAGCTTCAAACTAAGCCGGACGGAACGAAGAGGATTCGTTTGAGTCGTACGACGCGAACCACGCCGGTTTTCACGAGGATTTCACACTTTAATCCAGGAGATAACGCGTGCTCGCGATTCTTCGCTTCGCGGCAATCTCGTCGCGTTCCAATAACGTCGCGAACAACCGCCGGGATTTTCGGCACAGACTTTTCATACGTGACAGGATCAATACCGGTTTCACTCGATGAGAAAATATGCGGTTTGCTTTGCGTCAGCCGGATATGCAGATGTGAATAAATTGAAGTATAAACTTCGTTTATAAACTCAGCGGTGCAATAAATTAATGTTAGGTTTTATTCGTTATTAAAAACATTAAATAAACGAGACGAGAATATATGTTATTATTGTTATATATTAAACCAATATTAACAGTCAATAGTCGTTTGAAGGAATGTTACTGATTAAAGATTTTATTTCATTCTATTTAATCAATATTATATGAGCAAGCAGAAAATGCGTTTCTCAGATTTCTCAAGTTTCTTTAGTCTTTAACTATTAAAGAGGATTCAAAGCAGGATCAAAATGTTCGATGAATGTTACATTATACAATTATTACAAATTGAATGTTCAAAGTATAGCGACAATCACGTTTTAGGTTTTCTTCATATAATTTTTCATTAATTCGATGCTTCTTACGCGCATTTCTTTCGCTGGTATACGATGGTATTGATACGCGAAATTATTTTTCTTATCGATTTTATTTGCGTTCTATTTTCGGGGTTGCAATACCGCACACCTCTCGAAGCTGTCTCAGATCGCGTTTGCATCCGCTTTGGAAACTTTTACCGTCGTCGTGCACCTGGCAAGAGGCGGGTAAGGCGAACTGGAGGGACATAATTAAAAATCGTCAAACTGCCAGAAAAACCGAGGAACTCGATCATCCGTGACGGAGTGGAATTGATGTCTGGTCTCTCGAATCGAGTTTGACTATTTAGCTTCGTGGTTTATTAGTCGCGTCTATAATTAGGACAGGTAATTAATACTCGCCGTGAGAATTCGAATTAAAATGAGAGACTTGCACACAAGTTTTGTGATGAGCTTATTAAATGACGTCAAGGTGACGTTGATAGTTTTGGAGTAACATATCTCATTGACATCTGCAATAAATTTAATATTTCACCAATGACAAAAGATGACAAATTTTCCGTTCTGAAAAATAAAGAGGACATTGGATTTTATTATAATGAGATATTATATTGAACAACTATAAAATTTGATACGACGAGATGTCGCTACAACAGTAAACCGGTCAAGCAGCCAACGTAATAGCAATTATTTTACTTGAACGACTAAGCTATAAAATTTGCGTTTTTACAGCGAGCATTGCGTCAAAACGGGAAGGAATTCCTCGGAGATGAAGGAACGCCGGAGCGATTAGCTTGATTAAAAGCGTGGATATTCTCGTGCAATTTATTGTGCTAGTCATACCAAGCGATGTTTGACAAGATCGATCTGAGCGAGCGCTTTCACTTTATGATCGTAAATTTCCAGTTTTTATGGAAAACCACACGATCCATCATAAAGATAAGTGCGCTCGATCATCTCCTATACGTAAAGTACTCGAAACGAGCCTCATCGTAAAAGATTGTTAGACAGAGCCTAATCGCGCGTTTCTGTTCACGGCGAATCTAATAAAACTGGCAACTAGCGTGCTAGCTCCCCATACTATCCCCTCGCATCCCTCTAAGAAACGATATAGTGCCGACGAAACCCGATATAGTGCAATTTAAGGCATCTCGGTCATATCTGTGGGAATTTATGCCGGATGGGCTCGTGTCTGTACGTTTAGCGTACAGCAATTCGCTTGCCCGCTTGCTCGCTCGCTCGCTCGCTCGCGAATGCACGAGGAGACCAACTGCAACTGTTATAAGGGGAAATTATCATCCTGCCGAGTCACGGATACTTGACTGGCTATATAACACGAGGGAGTCGTGCACCGTGGCAATAGCGGCCGCTCGTTCTATGAGTCTCTGGCATAGAAATCTCTCTCGCTCTCTCCTCGAGCGCGAGTGCACGGTCAGCCACCGACGAGGACGACGAAGAGGACGAAGATGACGATGTCGACGATGATGACGGGGGGAAGTATGCAACGACGCAACAACGCGGCGATGCAACAAGAGAGAGAAACTCTTGTGCAGAAACGCGCACGAGCCGCACGCTTGTATGCAAATACGCTCTCGGGGCACCGCGAGCGTTGCAACGAGGACCCCGACCTCTTCTTGAAAGCTGTTTGGTATCCTCCACAGTGACGTTAATCTCCGTCGCGCATCTGGTTAATTAATAATTGCGCTAATGACCGTCATCGCTCGAGCAGAAGTGTAACGTGGACTCGCTCCCACGTTAGAATCAGCAGCGAGCGACGTCTGAACGACGCTTGGCGATAATGAGCGTGCTGACAATGAGCAATAAGGCGGAAAAAGGAGGAAGGGGACGGGCTAATCTCCCGTTCGATGATGACACTGTACGGAATGAGGAGAGCGCATTCAGCGAATGTGGAGCGCCGGTTCTCGATGACATTTATGGAAGATAAATGATGCTTAACTGGATGAGAGACGCGCGCAGGAGGTCTTGGAATGAGATTTGCGCTCCGATCCGTAATGCTAGCGACAGATTCCTTGAGTAATTTGCGTCGGGAGAAGACACAAGTAATCCGGAGCTGATTTACGTTATCTTATTAGAAAAGTCAGTTGAATTTTATGCATTATACATGCTGATGGATCTGTGTCGTTTCAAAAGCAGTCTCGCGAGGCATTTGCAACAATATGAGACGATTTAAATTAAGCAGCCGATTAATCTCGCGCAAACGCGCACCTTTGCGCCGAGTGAAATCGGAATGGAATGAGTAAAGGCGTAATTACGTTTTCACTTTATCGTTGCTATCAATGTCGCGGAGTGCGAACTCGTCAGGGACGACTCGGGAAAATGATCTCTCGCACGATCTTCGCGAGAGTCTCGTATCAAGCGTGATGCGTCTTCAACGTCAGGACGACGCGGTACTACATGGGCGCGAATGGAAATGGAATGTCAAATGGCGCAAAATAACAACTTGTGAGCCATGCGAAAGATCTCGCTAAAGATCGACAGATTCCAATAAAATCGCTCTCTCGATAAACCACGCAGCGCGGAACGGCCACTTTGTGGAGCATGTAGGAAAGAAGAAGTTTCACTTCTTCGGCGTCCAACCAAGGGGAAACGCTTCTCGGTTCGATATAAAAGGAGGGTGGCAGGGGAGAGAGAGAGAGGAATCATGCGCCACGCAGAATATCATTAAGCCGCGCGCGTCGTAATGAAATTCAACAATCTCGGCTCGGTCCCCATTGCGAGTTCACGAGGTGAAGAACTTTCCAGTCTCGTGGCTGGAATATATGGAATACAAAAATCCGCTCGGTTGTCCCGACCGACCATGGCCTCGAAAAAAAGAAGTTCTCCGTCCAATCCGGCGACTGTCCCGTGTTTCGCGATAATATTATAATTACCGCAAGAGCGAGGACGACTAGCTCGCCGGCCATTTTATCCCGCTCGCGGATCTATTTGATCGGAGAACGCGATGAAGCGTGACTACCATCGTGATCTCACGCGAATCTGGCGAGTGAGAACGTCATTAAGCGAGTATGAACAATCCTACATTGTCTTAGTAATCGTGTGCCGTTATCGCGGATAATTACCTCAATAAGGCACGTTAAGCATCGCGCCTTGAAGATGTGATTCAGCTGGACGAGGTGAAGTTGTATATTGTATGCACGATTTTCCACATGATTTTGTTATTTTACAAATAAGAAGATGGAATTATTCCATAGTCGTTCCATTTACTCCAACTGATTACATCGAGAAACGATGACAATCACGTTTTACTTTGTTTTCCGATTCGCGTGATGCGAATCCTTGGAACGTCGAAATCGCATTTGATTAAGTATTCAATTTTTTTTAATGAGGAAGAAGCTGATGCTCGTTGCTGTTGTAGAACAATCCGCGATTGCTTGGTAATTGATTGTCAGAACCGCAAACGACTTTCGCCGGCGCTCGTCTTTGTCAGGCATTCAGATACTAACGAGCGGTATTCTAAATTTCTCTCCCTTCCTCCCCCTAGCACGCGACGCAGACGTGAATGATACTCACGAACCGTATCTTGGGTCTTTGACCTCATCATGCATGAATAGTTATGCACAAGGAGAAAAAAACGTAAAGTGCATTTCTGTCTTTCGATATTTCTACACATAAGAGAGCGGAGGAAACTTTAAAAAAAAAGTTCGGCCTCGTTTAAACATAATTATTACTGGAAAATTACATCTAAAAGGGATTTTTTACGGAGGCTTTCAGGAGGAATCGATCGGAAGCGATGCGCGACAGCCTGAGTGCGAGTGCATTAAACTCGCTAAAGTTTCCTTTGTACTTGCCCGTCTCTGGTTGTGCTGTGTCTACCTTCACTTTCCTTTCAGGTATCGACCAGCAGAACTACCTGGAGGCTGCTGCTCGTCTGCTTTACCGTGCTGCTGTTAGGCATCCTCCAGCATGCCGATGGTAATCTATAATTTCTGCATTCATCAATCTCCAGTGGTATTTGTACCTTCATAACGATCGCTCTTGGGGATCGTGACGATGCCAAATCATTAGGCATCAATGGGCCGTTTGAGCTCGTACTTCGCAGCGGATTAGCGGGGATCGGGACCGATTATTAACAAACGTTTCATTATTGATCGGTTGTCGACGTAACGTAACGCGTTGTTTCCCGATGGCCATTACGTCAGAGATTCTTAACTCTTATCGGCACGACGACGGCTCATAATTTCTCCGGCGTCGCGATTATATAAATTTTTTTCACCTCGATCGACGAGAACGAGGCGAGTGTCGGAAGTGCGCAGGTGACGGCCGATCCATCAGAAGCACTCACCTGCGCGAGAAAATGCCTTCCGTTACACAAGTCGGCGTTATACAATGTATCCGAAAAAACGGAAAGGGCTTTCTCGTCGTCCTTCTCCTCGTTATCGCTTATCGTCGTCGTCGTAGTCATCATCGTCGTTGTCGTCGTTAATTGCGTCACGTATGCAAAACGGTTCCAGAGTAATCGATTCTAACGGGTGAAAGGCACTTGCCTTTCGAAGTTTCGTGTCGCGTGTAAGCGCGAAAACTTACGCAACGCGTGAAACATATATTCGTGCACCGGTTGCGCAATCCGCCACGAAGGAAGAGAATCGAAGCGACCTTACGTAATTATTCCGGTGTCCGGATACCGAGTGGGTGTACACGATGTATATGTGTCGTCAGGTGCGAGGAAGAGATTCCGCAGGCCGACGACTTCCGCGCCGTCGATCTCGAGCGATCAGGAGGTCTCAGCCAGTGTCAATAGGTTCAAGGTTACGCGAAATCGTGTCAGCAACAAGAGCACGAAGAATGAGCTTCAGCCCGGCAGGACGAACGATTACAAGGTAGGCGTACGCGTTAAGGTAGACGGGCTGATGATGATGATGATGCTGTCGTAACGCGCGAGTGGAGCGCGTTCTCTCACGCGGCTTAATTACGCTTCTCCTCGAGTAAACGAGTTCAATTATACGTTTGGAATGAGTGCCGTAAGACAGAGAGAGTCTTCATGGCTACATTTCGTGCATTAATTCTCCCACATTAATTTCATGGTCTCTTCACCCCCCAGCTGGTGTGCTACTACACAAACTGGTCTCAGTATCGCACGAAGATCGGCAAGTTCCTACCGGAGGACATTCAACCTGACCTCTGCACCCACGTTATCTTCGCCTTCGGATGGCTGAAGAAGAACAAACTGACCAGCTTCGAGTCAAACGACGAGACAAAGGACGGCAAGATCGGTCTGTACGAGAGGGTGGTGAACCTCAAGAAAGCCAACCCGTCGCTGAAGGTCCTGCTCGCGATCGGTGAGTACGTTCAATTCCGATTGGCGAACGCCACGCGACACACAGCACAGTCTCGTAAAAGTTACAACGCTCTCTTTCGCTTCGTTGTGAATCCAGGCGGCTGGTCCTTCGGCACGCAGAAGTTCAAGGACGTTTCCTCCACGAGATACGCTCGGCAGACCTTCATCTACAGCGCCATACCGTACTTGCGTGACAGGAACTTCGACGGCCTGGACATCGACTGGGAGTACCCAAAGGGCGGCGACGACAAGAAGAACTACGTTCTGCTGCTGAAGGGTAAGGAGACTCGCCGCGGAAAAGGGCAGCGACGCAAACCTCCCTCGTCGCCCCGGGGGATGTTCGTTGGAAATGTCAGGCGCGCCGATCTCGATAAGGCGACGTTTATATTGCCCATTGTTTTATTCCGCGAGATTACGCGAAGTCCAGCGTGAAACGCGTGAAGCACGCCGTGCCGAGACACTTGACATTTCCACTCGTCGCTCGTGTGCGGCCGCTCGTCACGAGCCGTCCGTCACGTTGCAACGTGAATTTAATTTCTCATCGCTTTCCCGCACGCGTGAGCAGAGCTCCGAGAGGCCTTCGAGGCTGAAGCGCAAGAGAGGAAGAAGCCGCGACTCCTGTTAACCGCCGCGGTACCGGTCGGGCCTGACAACGTTAAGAGCGGCTACGATGTGCCTGCTGTCGCCAGGTATGAAAATTCTAATAGGAAACTTCAGACTTGAAGAAATATGTAATAGGCTTGTAAGAATTAAAACACGCTGTCAAATAATTGAATAATTCTTGTCTTTAACACACGAAAGTTTTAAGTCAACGCGTTAAATATAATCAAATTAGGATATGAAATGTCTGTTACATGATTAAAATGTTTTCATCTACTCAGTTACCTGGACTTCATTAATGTCATGGCGTATGACTTCCACGGGAAATGGGAGAGAGAGACCGGTCACAACGCTCCATTGTACGCCTCGTCATTGGACTCGGAGTGGCAGAAACAATTGAGTGTCGACAACGCGGCTACCATGTGGGTCAAGATGGGTGCACCCAAAGAGAAATTAATTATAGGCATGCCCACGTACGGCCGGTCCTTCACCCTCTCGAATTCGGCCAACTTCCGCGTGCACTCTCCGGCCAGCGGTGGCGGAAAAGCCGGCGAGTACACCAAGGAGTCAGGTTTCCTCGCGTACTACGAGGTATTTTTCTCTCTTTATATTTTTCTATCTTTAACAAATTAAAAATTAAATAATTAATATACCTAATGATTATTATTTGCATATAATAATATTAATAGTTAATATAATTATCGAATCTAAAACTGAATATTTAAATTATGGAATTTTAATATCTCAAAAAATTATTAAGAATTCTTTCTTTTTATGAAATACAGATTGTCTTTTAGACAAAATTATTTGTCACGCCACGAATTGATTGAAATTGAATTGTACGATTGCAGATTTGCGAAATGTTGCATAACGGAGCCGCTTACATTTGGGACGACGAGATGAAGGTACCGTATTTGGTGTACAACGATCAGTGGGTAGGTTTCGACGACGAGAAGTCCATCAGGAACAAAATGAGCTGGCTGAAGAGCAAAGGATATGGAGGTGCGATGGTGTGGACGATCGACATGGATGACTTTAACGGTACCGTTTGCGGCGGAAACGTTCGGTATCCTCTGATTGGCGCTATGAGGGAGGAACTCAGGGGTATCTCGCGCGGTACTAACGCCAAGGATGTCGATTGGAGTGCGGTTGCAACTACCATCGTGGAAACGATCGTGAAGAAACCAGAGCCTTACAAGATCGCCGTCTCAGAGGTCCTCAGCAAGTCGAAGAAACACCAAAAGTCTACGCAACTCGTCATCAACACTCCAATTCAGGGTAACCATCTATTTAATTAAAGATATTTTTTAGATTTTGTGATTCGGTACAATTATAATAAGTTTTATAAAAATAGAGCGTCAATAAGAATATTTATATATTAATAAAAATTCTTATTAACAGAGAGAGAAGCGCAAACCATCTGTTACCTGACAAATTGGTCACACAAGAGACCGGGAATGGGACGATTCAGTCCGGAGGATATCGACTCGACTCTCTGCACACACGTGGTGTACGCTTTTGCCACTTTGAAGGATCATCTGCTTACCGAAGGAAGCGACAAAGACGCTGAAATGTACCACAGACTGATCGCACTCCGCGACAAGAATCCAGACATCAAGGTATCTACCGCACACACATCATGCTGGATATTTTTTATATTTATACAATTATCATTTTATCGCATTTTGTTACATTTGTATTTTTTAAAATACTCGTTAAAGTTGAAATTAGTTGCTGATACTTCGCGATAATGATTTCAGATTCTGCTCGCGATCGGTGGCTGGGCATTCGGCTCGACGCCCTTCAAGGAGCTGACTAGCAATACTTTCCGAATGAACCAGTTTGTTTATGAGGCTATTGATTTCTTGCGGGAATACAAATTTGATGGATTGGATGTTGACTGGGAATATCCGAGGTTCTTTTTATATTCTTTATCTTTTGCTTCAATTTTTCAATAACATATTAAGAGAGAATATGAAAATAAAAATAAATTTATGAAATTTCAATGAATTAATTTTATTATTACAGACAGATAAATTAGATATATAAAATTATGTTGTTATTTTCTGAAATATTTTCTAGGGGAGCTGATGATCGAACGGCCTACGTCAATCTATTAAAAGAGCTGAGGTTGGCTTTCGAGGGTGAAGCCAAGAGCTCCGGTCAACCGAAACTAATTCTGTCTGCCGCAGTGCCTGCAAGCTTCGAAGCTATTGCTGCAGGGTAATTATCGTGTTTTAATATCGATAGAAACTCAAATAACGGCAATATCTTGCATATTTAAAAATCAAGTAGAGTAATATTTTACTTAATCATTTTTACGATTTCTAATATAAACATTGTTTTATTTTGCTAATAATTATAGTCTGGAAAACTATATTTCTTTCTTTTAGATATGATGTTCCTGAAATATCTAAGTACCTGGATTTTATTAACGTGATGGCGTACGATTTCCATGGTCAATGGGAGAGGCAAGTAGGCCATAACAGTCCGTTGTATCCATTAGAAAGTGCCACCAGCTATCAGAAAAAGCTGACGGTGGTAAGTACGAAGGCAGTACCATTTCGCGTGACAATCATTTCAATATTAAAGATTTCAATATTAAAGCTTCAGACATTGCATTATTGCCAAATCATCGTTTGCTTCTAGGATTATAGCGCGCGGGAATGGGTGAAGCAGGGAGCACCGAAGGAGAAGCTCATGATCGGAATGCCGACGTACGGTAGATCCTTCACACTGGTGGACAAGGACAAATTCGACATTGGTGCACCAGCATCCGGCGGTGGAGTCGCGGGTAACTTCACCAATGAGTCTGGATTCCTATCCTATTACGAGGTACGTCGCAGCTATCATCTTGTTTATGATTGCGTTATCTTTAACATTAATCACGGTCGTTAAACATTTATTGTGCAAAGGTCGTATCAAGTTATTATGCATGCTGCGGTAATTCATTAAAATATTTCTACTTGTGAATGTTTCGTAAACGAATGTTACGTAAACAGGTTTGCAGTTTCTTGAACGAAGACAACACGACTCTAGTGTGGGATAGTGAACAGCAAGTACCGTTTGCGTACAGAGACAATCAATGGGTCGGATTCGACGACGAGAGAAGTCTTATCAACAAGGTACTCAACAATTAATTTAATACTACTAGTACAACACAGGCGCACGCTATGCTCGCGCTATTTTATTTTTCAATGTTAATAATATTTTCGAATAATAATATTCATCTATTATTTATTATGTGCACAATTATCACACTCTACCAAATTGTTAACCTCCATGCGAAGACATTTAACACGGCTTTTTTAAGAGTGGATTTGACATATTACGAAGAGTTTTCGGCGATTGAAAATCCTTTAGATTTATGCCCGGTTTCTTCATACTTCTCAATAACTATCTTCCAGATAACTAAAAATTTCTTTTCTTCATTGAAACCTCTGATTACGTATTTAACGGATAGCTATTCTTTATACTACTCACTTTTGACACAAAGTGTCTAGAATGTTATTATAAATTACCATATTCTGTCAGGTTAAAAAGGTGAAGAAAACTGATTCTACGAGATATCTTTTGGATAAAGTTATCGAGAGGTGAAGAAATTGGGCCTTGGAAATGAAAAAGTTCTAGCCATTAAAATTTTTTTCTTTTTCCGAGGAGTTCTGAAATGTTTATATTGTTAATTGGCATATTGCCTAGAGTTCTCTGCTATTGCAAATACCATAAACTCAGAAATGAAAAAGTTCTAGCCCTAAGAAATTTATTCTTTTTCCGAGCAGTTCTGAGTTGTTGATATCATTATTTTTTATATTGCCTAGAGTTCTCTGCTATTGAAAATACAGTAAACTCGGAAATGAAAAAGTTCTAGCCGTTAAAATTGTTTTCTTTTTCCGAGGAGTTCTGTGCTATTTATATTGTTATTTGGCATATTGCCTAGAGTTCTCGATGATTTAAAATTCGTTAAAACAATAAATGAAAAAGTTCTAGCCATTAAAATTTTTTTCTTTTTCCGAGGAGTTCTGGAATATTTATATTGTTACCAGTACAACACAGGCGCGCGCTATGCGCGTGCTATTTTATTTTTCAATATTAATAATGTTTTCGAATAATAATATTCATCTATTATTTATTATATGCACAATGCACAATTATCACACTCTACCAAATTGTTATCCTCCACGCGAAGACAGTCGCGCGATGGTAATCTAAACTGAACATAACGCACAACGCGAATCGAGATAACCAATCAGCGTCACGGAAAAGAGGCAACAATGATTTTGATTTGATTTAACACGGCTTTTTTAAGAGTGGAATTTTGGATATAAATAATTAATCCGCATTTCGCGTACATTTCGTACGTTTCGTACCTTGCCTACATTTCGAATTACGCTGCTTTCAGATGGCTTGGCTCAAGGAAGAAGGTTTCGGTGGTGTCATGATCTGGTCGGTCGATATGGATGACTTTAGGGGATCCTGTGGTGCAGGAAAGTACCCTCTGATCAAAGCGATGAAGAAGGAGCTGCAGAGCTACAAAGTTAAATTGGAATATGACGGTCCTTATGAAAGCACCTCGAGAAATGGAAAATATACCACTAAGGACCGTAAGTAAATCACAACATATCACCACGCTTGTCTCGCAATATTTTCTTGTCTTATTATATTAAAGATGTCGCAAATTCCATGATATATAACTTCGCAATCAAAACAAGATTACAGTCAAGACAAAATATTTTCATAATTCAAGTAACTGAACTTTTTTAAAATAATCTACATATAATTTTTGTAGCGAATGAAGTGATGTGCGACGAGGAGGACAATCACATATCTTATCACGCGGACAAGAACGATTGTACGATGTACTACATGTGCGAGGGCGAGCGTAAGCATCACATGCCGTGCCCAGTGAATCTGGTCTTCAATCCGAACGAGAACGTCTGCGACTGGCCGGAGAACGTCGAGGGTTGTTTGCATCATACGCAGGCACCGCCCGTGTAAAAGCGAGCGAAATGCAACGAAGTGATCACTTTGTGGCACGCGAAATTGTAAATTAAAAAAAGCAAGAGAAAAGAATGAACGAAAGCGAATGAACGTCTAGGGAAAGTAATATTATTAAAAGTATTTGTTACGTAATTCGCAAGCAACAGAGTAAGCATATTATCATCGCGCGCCTAATAATGAAGTCCTCTCTCTTCTTTCGAATTTATTTTCTCGCATATTATACTTCACGCAATTACCTTTATTGTCTATACTTTCGCTATCTGTACTTTTTAAGGCTCTCTTATCCATTCTCGTGTATTTCTTACCCTCGCCATTTGTATAAAGCACAAACGAAATCATGATAATTGCGTTTGTAAATAAAAATAAAAATTCTCGATTTAATTATTTAATTATGTTTATTGCTAACGTTTACATTTAAAAAATCACACTGTTGGAAATATTTTCACGCCCACGTTTCTTCGCAGACAGTTTCTTTGTGGACTTTTTTTTCTACACGCGTATCTTTCTAATATTAAACTTCTCGCAATCTTGTGGAAATTGCTTAAATTATTGGAGTTTCTTCTCACTTTTGATCTATGAATCAATCACATCGGAATCTTAAACTCTTATGTAATGTATGACGCCTTTTTTTAGTTAATGATACCTTAGCAACGTTGGAAATACGAAGTGAACACCACAATGTCGCGTGAAATATGTACATGCGATGTACGAAATGTAAATGTAAATATGTCCATTAGGACATATTTTTTAACATTAGGTATTCGTAACATGAAAAGAGGCCTTGTAAAAATCATTCTGGTGTTAATGCAAATCGCGGAATTAATTATCTTGCACGGCATTACATTTTACAACGATATTGAAAGTATTTAAAAATTTCAGTATTATTTTTACATGTTGCTCTTGTTATTTTGAAATCAAATTCTACGTTTAGAAACAAATCAGTCTTTCGTAAGGAAGGGTTTCCTTAACGAAAATACTTGTTGACATTTCTACATCGATGTTGAAGACATGTCTAGAAGATTAGGCCCGGAAAACTCATAGTTAATTCGCGACGAAAACGAGGATGAAGAACTTAACGAAGGCCAGCCAAGCTGTCGCCAGTCTCTCATAGTTTCCTGAACTGAGGGCGGAGGCCTGGCAGGCAGTGTGCGGTGTGCCCAAAGTTAAAAGAACCTTGTCGGAAGAGTAAGACGGAGTTGTCTCGGTGCACACGGCCTTCCCAGCGATGGTTCTTAATTGTCTAGCATCTGATTGTGACGCAGTGTGAATCTGTCGGGACTCCCTGAGCCACCTGCGCAACCACAGGCTCAGCCAGGCGATCTCGCAATCACACTCGAGCGGATTTCCAGATACTTGCAGTCCGCCTGAAGGAAAATTACTGTTAACGATAGTTTTTTCATAATTTTCGACAGTGTAAAAATAATTTTTCTGAGCTCGATATCGAGCTGTTTCTGTTATCGATTCTTTCTTTCAATAAACTTAATAAAAAAATAAGAAAATTGTAAATTAGATAACAAATTGGAGACAGCGAGGGTGAAACACTCACCAGCCACCATGTTGGTCCCCACAGTCTCCCAGGAATGATTTCCGTAAATTATTGACGGGCTCAGTTCATTGATATGGTTGTTTCTCAGGTCCAGAGTAAGCTGCGACAATCTCTTCGTCAACGACAAAAAGATATCGGACTGAAGTCGTTGGACGTGCGTGTCCTTGATTCGCAGTATCAGTTCTCCGCCCTCGATGGTGGAGAATGCCTCAGATGAGATCAACTCGAGGTCGCTTCCGGTGATCGTCAACTCCCTCAGTTGTTTCGTGAACACGTTTTGTATCTGATGCTTCAGCAAGTGCTCCGTCACCTGAATCTCGACTGTACGAAGCGGCAGGCCGGACAGTAGCTGACGCAGATGAAATCCGTCGGCCTGCGGCCACGTCTGGATACGCAGGTGTTTCAGGTACTTCAGAGGTCGCAGACAATCCTTGTCTACCGATCTGGTGCGATTCAGGTTCCTTAGGTTTAATTTTTCTAGCCTTGGATAACCCAAGAAGCTTTCCTTTGTCAGTTCCTGTGAAATCATCGAGCGTGTTATTAAAATTTGCAATTATTTTATTAGAGATGCTGCTCCAAGATTCTCAAAAACTAGAAAAATCAAGATTTACCTCGATAGGATTGCCGGAAACGTCGAGTTCTCTCAAAAGGCTCATTCTAACGCCGGGCATCGACGTCAACGAGTTGTTCATCAGGAAAAGGATCTTCAGGCTCTCCAGATACTGAAACTGTTTGTCGATGGTTTCGTCGATATTGTTAAAGGATAAGTCTAGAATATTCAGATTCGTTAACGGCAGCAACGGCACACTCCTAAGACCACAGTTGGCCAAATAAAGCTGCCGAAGATCCGGTAGGTAATGAAATAGCTCCTTGAAGTTCGCCTGGAGGACATTCTGAGATACGTTCAAACTCAGTAATTTCCCGAGGGAAACGAAAGAATTGTCTGGAAGAATGGTGAGGCGGTTCTGCACCAGATTCAGGGATACCAGCTGGGACGTCGGAAATGCGGTCGAGTCCAGGTGATCCAGGAAGTTCTCCGCCATATTGAGATCCCTCAGCGTGTAGCCGACCTCCAGAAACGACGGTGACGGCACGACAGTGAATTTGTTGTGACTGAGGTCAAGGATCTCCAGTCTGGTACCCTCGAAAACGTCTTTCAGCAACGAGCGGATCTTGTTGTGCGAGAAGTTCAGGATCCTCAGGTTCTTTAGGTTCCTGAACTGCCCCGGGGACAGCTGCACGATGTCATTACCGCTTAGGTCCAGCCGCTGCAGGGATTCCAGGCCATGGAAGGATTGCTTGCGCAACGTGTCTATTCTATTCTCGCTTAGGTCCAGAATTTCCAGATGAGAAAGCGCGAATGTTCCTGGAAGAGAGGTGTACACGTTACGACCGTTGAAAAAATTTTATCACCTGAATAACCGGATTGTCTACTTTGTAATTCAGAGGAGGAGTGCAGAGATTTAATCATAAGTATGATTTCTCACGTCACCTGGATCGATCGTCGTGAGAAAATTGCTGCGCAAATTCAGGCTCTTCAAGTCGGGCGTGCCGTAGAACGTGTCCGCTGACAAGTGGCTGATGTTGTTGAAACTGAGGTCCAGTCTGGTGAGATTGTTCATCGTGGATCCCGAGTCGACGTATGCGATCGCGTTGTACGAGACGTTCAGGGCAAAGTCGGGACCGCCGATCTCAGCGATCGCGCCCAGATCCAGCGCGGTCAGCTTGTTGAATTCCAGATGCAGGAAACGTAGGCTGGCTAGACCGTAGAGAGCGTTTCTCTCCATCCTCTGTATCCTGTTGTAAGCCAACGAGATCGTCACCAGCTTCGGACAATCCATAATGGAGCCAGACGCCAGGAGTTTTATTCGATTGCCGGTGAGATCAAGAGAGCGCAGCTCGGTTAGATTGTGGAAACTCGACTCGGGAATCGCTTCGAGGAAGTTGTATCCCAGCTTGACATCCCTCAACTCAGGATGCACACTCGAGAGGAATATCCTCTCAGGCAGGTAGTGCAGTCTGTTGGATTCCATGTTAATGTAACGCAATTGCTGGAAGGAATAAAAAGCCGTCGCCTCGATTGTCTGGAAATTATTGTTGTCTAGAACCAGCCACAAGAGGTTTGAGAGTGGCCTAAGTGCTCGTTGAGGAAAGACGTCCGTAGCGAAGGCGAAACTCAATTCGAGAATATCGAGACTCTCCTCGATGCCGACGAAGCAGTCATCGTCAAGTTCCGTCAAATGATTAAAGGACAAACTGAGTTCTTTCAATTTGCCTAAAAAACAATTATTAAATTTTTAGTGTATAAGAGATTGTTACAGAATATTAATTAAATTAATTATAAATAACGTAAAGATAGATATAAACGGTGTATTATCGGTATAAGTAGTTTGATCTGAGAATGATAAATGACATGCTATGTAAAACGCACAATGTCCGATTACTTATATTTTTACGACTGAAACGTATATTTTTAAACTGACGTATATTAATTATTGCGAATAGTGAACTTTCACTACGGAATTACCAGCAACGCACCTGCTCCCTTGAAGGTCTCGGCTTTCAGTTTCGTCAGGATATTATTCCTGAGCAGCAGGATCTCAAGGTCCTCGGCCCACTCGAAATCACCCGGCTCTACGTGGGAGATCTTGTTGTAACCGAGATTCAAGTGCAGTAGCCTCTGGCATCTGTCTCGAAAATTAATTGTCGGATACATCGCATTATAAGCTTTCTTCCCGCTATTAGGATCTCGCATTATTAGTCCGTGCTATATGATTTATTTTAACCTTTACGATCTATCTATCGTGTAACACGGAACTTCATTCAGATAAGTGTGTTACATACACGTAGCAATCGGTTCCACTTCATTAATTTGAATAATGGCTCGAATAGCTAATAAAAGTAAAAAAAATTTTGTATCTCGAAAATAGTGAAAATTCTGTTTGTACATTCTATTAACTTTATAAATTCAATTTTCTTCAATGTAAAATATCAAACATTTTATTAAACGTATCTGATGACCTTAAATACCAGCGGAAATTTTGTCTTATAAAAAGATGTTGGAAGTACCTGGATAAAGCGGCCACAGGTACAGCATCCAAACTGTTAGTCGCGAGAGATAGGGCCTTCAAATGCTCCGCAAATTCCTGGAAGGCATCGCCGGAGATGTTTCTGATCTCATTGTTAGCCAAGTAAAGATATGACAGCGTCCGCAGCTGACTGACTGCACCTGGTACCGCCGGAAGATCGTTGTTCTCCAAGTTCAAATACTCGAGAGTGTCTTCCAGACCGTGAAAGGCTTCGTTGTCGACGTTTCTGATACTGTTCGATGATAAATGGATCCTTCTGATCTTTAAACGATCAAACATTTTGCCTGGCAACGAGGCCAGTTTGTTTCCTGCGAGATTGAAGTCCTTTATGTTCAGTGTGCGATTGTTCAAGCTCAAGCGCAAGGATGTCTTCATCCACTCGATGGAATTCTCGCTGACGTCGATCAGTTCGAGATTGAAGCTGCGGAAATCCGGTAATTCCAGAGATTTGAAATCGTTGCCTCTCATGTACAGCCAGGTCAGGCCTTTGAGATCGCCCAGGGATTGCGGGAATTCCTTCAGCAGATTATTGTTGATGCTCAGAGTGTGCATGTTCGGCGGTAAAGAATCCTTAGAGAGCTCTTCAATATTGTTGCTGTCCAGATTCAGCCATACTAGCGTGTCGAAACTCGAGAAGATTTTGGGTACTTCGGTGATTGAGTTGTCACCAAAGAATGCATTCGTCAAAGTCTCTCTAGTGCGGCCCCAGTCGCCATCAAGTGATGTTAAGTGATTGCTGATAATGAACAAACGTCCTGATTAAGCACTTTATTTTTATTATTAATTATTAATTATATATCAATTATTATATCAATTATTATATCAATTTGCCATATTATTTCATAACATTCGAGTTTTCCATGTACCTGTGCATGTTGAGCCAGTTCAATTTTCTAAGATCGCGAAAAGCCTTGAAAGGCACGTCCTCGAGGGAGTTGTAACTCAGGTCCAGCGAGCGTAGACTGTCCGTGATCCCTCTTACGAAAAATTTATCAGAGATCTTAATATCTTAATTACGTTAATTACAGTTATACAAATTTGGTCAAACATTATAACTATATTAATAATTGCATTATAAAGGTGAAATTTTAATGTTTAAGTTAATCTTTGTTAATAATGATATTCGAAATATCAGTATAAAACAGCTTAATTCAACTAAAACGCAATATTATTATAATTATCTATTATTTTAAAGATAACAAAAACAAATTTAAACTTACAACAGCGATTTGTCGCCGATGCTGGATAATCGATTGCTCATCAGTCCCAAACCTTCGACACCCGCGGAGCTTGCAAGCGCATCATTGTCCAACACTTGCATCCCGGAGCCGGCGATATCCAACTGTGCCACGTAACTCACCGATACATCTGAAATGGTGATTTGCACATGAATTTCATTTAATTTATTCTATATCTCAAAATTTACTTTAACAAATACCGATTTGTACTTATTTGAAATTAACGATTAAAACTAAATTTTTGCTTACCAGGAAATCGCGCGAACTGGACTCCCATGCAGCTAATGTCCATCTTCGTAAAGTCGTCGTCATCGTCCTGGACCCAGCACATGCACATAGTGTTAAATGTGCAGGGTACGATGGTGTACGATTTTATTACGCCGGGACACCATAGGAAGAACAACAGCATACTCGTCAAGCGAATCATGTCGGACGTCATCTGCAGACATTCAAATCAAGCCTAATAAAATATTCATGCTGGAATCTCGCACACGCGACATCGTGTCAACTGCACATTCGCGAGAACAAACCTCGTCCAGGATTTAACTGAAACTTCCTCCGTTACTTCCTGGCGTACCTGCTCCGGAAACCAACGTACATCAAATCTGCCTGAAAGACGAGGGAAACTCGCCTCCGGAAAAGCGTCGGCTTTCAGGACACCTTCATAGCTCGTGGTCGACCCTGTCTTCTCCCGATTAGGAGGGAAACAAGACACGTCGAGGACTCCACGACTCGTGGGTGACTTCCAAAGCGCAAGTGCGAAGTTCCAAGGGGCGCAAGCGCGCCTGCGGATGGCCTTTATGGATCGAATGTGGAAACAAGAAACAAGCGATATGAAAGCTCCGATATTTAGACAACGTTTAATATTAACTCGCACGGTGAACGGCAGAATTAACGCTCGCGTGAAATTCCGCGTGAAATTTCCACATGACATTTTACGACTGCAATTGACGATTTTTGCGATAAGCGCTTGCAGAGTCCCAACTATTATTAGATCATTGATCTACCAGCCGAAACGCCGTAACTTTCTCTCGTTTCTCACGCGAAGAAAAACTTTCTGAAGAAACTGGTATCGTCCAAATCCGGATATGGCTTCCAATTTTAGCGTCAGCTCGTAATCAATATATGTTACGTTGTAATAGACGTTATGAAACACTTGGAAATTTAATATCTCCTATCTTTTAGCAATCGTGCATATTTTAAGGAAGAGACAATAATTAAAACTTGTCGACGCCAAAACTCGACGCTAAAAACTTGTAAGTATTTCTATCCAAAAAAGGTAGTTAAAAAGTTACTCAAAAAAGTGATTTAAATAAGAATGTGTTAAAGATAGAATGTTTAAGAGTCGTTGCATTATGTAACAATATGAATGTAGGCTAGGCGGAGTAAATTATATGTATAAATGCCGAGCGAGCAATTTGCTTAATTTAGCTTGAGAAATGATCGTGGAGATTAATAGATCGTGCGTCGCATATTAATAAGAGCGAGCGAGGGATCTGCGGACAAGGCGATTGCGAATTGTTCACGCGATCGGAGAACATTAGCAAAGGATGCTGCAACGGAACCAAAAAAAATTTGAGGACACTCATGAAGCCATCATCCGGGTAGCACGAGGGTACTACCCGGATGAAGCTATCATCCAGAATGGAACTCGTTTCTCAGCAAATTCGTACACGGGACCCGATAAATTCCTATAGGAGTCTAGATCGCGCTTGCATCCAAATCTCGGAGAGAGGAGAGAAGAGACAGAAACGGCGAAAGAGACAAGAGCAGCAGGAGGAGAAGGAGGAGGAGAAGGAACCCAGAGCTTGTCAAAAAGTGAAAGGTTGTCCGTCTCCTTTATCCCCACGCGATCTGCATCGCCGGCAAGAACCTATCCATCTGTCTCCCTTCCTCGCTCCGTCTCCTTTTCTCTTTCTTTCACTCGCCTGGTTCCCCGTGATCCAATACGGGACCGGCACCAACACTTCCATGGCACAGCCGACGACACCATCAACGGAGCGAACGCCGGCCCGTTGATGCCCCCAGGATGATTTTCATTGAGGACTGCCTCTCAGTAACGCCGTAAGAAGTGAACACGGCGGCGATTTCGTTTGATACGCGCGCGATAAGTGAGTTTCCGTACGTACGTTGAACTGGCATCCTGTAGTACTCGCCGTGTTGGTGGAGGCAGGACTGTTACATACGCGTGAATTAATTATCCGGAGAGCTGTCACCGAACTCTCGCTCGCACCTAAGGGAAATGTTACGGAAGCGACGACAAGTTTCTCCTCGGTCCATGGTTCTAGTTTGAAAGTGAGATTTTATGGGCGAAGGGGTCTACCACTGTTGATTGGCACGAGTCAACGCTCGGCCAAGGAAAATTTCTGAAAAGCCAGCCGCGATAATTCACTTCTCATAGTCGCGAGGTAGAGCGCCGCCGAGAGAATCTACGTATTTACGTACTTGCCCGTGTTTCCGAATTTCGTGTGAGAACAAGGTAAATAGTAGAAATAGAACAAAGATCGCTGTGCCCGGTTCGTCCAGACGGTTTCTATTTTTTTCTTTTGTTTTATTAGAGATGAGATTCTACTCCAGTTTGAAAACATAACTTGCATTCTTTTAATTTAAATCGCGAATACTGATGCTAGAGTAAAATCTAAGGAAATATTAAGAAATAATATTAATTTTATAGAAATGTTTAAGACTTTAATAGTTTTATTCAAATCACTCTTGTAAAGAATTATACAAAGTTGTGCATTGACGCTGATCTTTCGATCATCGCGGTTTCGATAAAATGCAAAAACAAGGAAGGAAAACCTAAACAGAGGAAAAAACCATCGTTCAACATTTCGTGATATTAGCTAACAGGGAATATATTTAAATGTAGATAATGCAGATGTTATTATCTTTGAACTAACACAAAGACGGGGATTTACAAACGTAATCTTCCATTACGTGACTACTCGCGATCTCCACGTACGTGACTGACTCGCGTTGAATCACTCCTGTCCCAAACAAGAACGACGGACGAGCGAGCGGCGAGAAATGTCAGGAATCTTGTTGATCTCGTGATGAATTACCGAAGTGGCTGTGATCCCGTTTCTTCGGTGGCACCCTCGTTCCTCGCAACATCTGTCGCAAGGAGTGTTCAGTAACATGGAGGAAAACTGCATCAGCTGCATGGAGGAGGAATGCCTGATCGAGAAGAGGAGAGCGATTATCCTGAAGGAGTGCAGAGAGATCTTGCAGGAGGAGGGATCCGGGCGCTACAATAAGGAGACTTTTCGGAGGCTCTTTCAAGATCAGGTATGTATTCGAAAGGATTATAACAGAAACTGCATAAAAGCAGTAACAGGAGAGAAAGAGAAATTATAATACATTATGTGTGAGAGTAATTTAATTAAAATTAAATCACAAATATTTTCATTGCTTTCATATAAATAAATTTTGTGTAAGTATAAATGCAAGTAAAATATTGGTGTAAATCTTTTTGGACCGTACTAAATGTTTGATGAAGTTGCCACGAGTTTTTCTCGATGAAATGACGTTACCGCCTTCATTCATAAAATACGAGTGTTATACAGTAACCCTTGCTTTTATGGCGCGGACTAATTTCACGACGGCTTTTTTGTGGATTATGAAACATCTCAATACACGTCGCGCATGAAGTAAGTGAAACGTTATCCCAAAAGAGAGAAAATCGCGTAAAAAGTGTCGTGTCTTATGAGAAAGTGATTACGACCAAATACAAAGATCGTTAAACTGCGGCACTGAAGGGCGGGAACCATGATAAATATGGTCGGGCAATTTAAATCGTCTGCTGACGATTATACGTACACGGCAAAAAACGTTAAACTTCACTTACAGACGCTCACAAAAAACCCTCGCTTATTATAATCGACTAGATAATTCCGAATGAAACTTTGGTTCGGAATAAGACTAAACGATCGAAATTACGGGCAAAATATCTGGAACAACGTAAAAAAGAAATTGCACGCGAATGCAAAGGAATAATAATTTCTTTTCGTGGAAAGCTTTTTGTCGACAGCAGGTGTTGTAAGAAGCTGTGTTAATAATTCATCTTGCCGTGCTGCGAGTGCAACAATCGTCCCGGTACGGATGCAAATCTCGAATTGCTCTTTTGCGGTGCCGCGAATTTATGCTCCGATGATTAATCTAACCGAATCCAAAATACGATGAGATTTGTGAAACGATAATCCTCTCAGACGATCGATACTTTCTCGCGCTGGCCATGAAGAATTGCAATTATTGTAATTATTGGCCTGCTGGTTCGCTTTCTTTCGCATGGAAAAAGGAGGCTCGCGTGGCACTAGACATGAGACCTCGATATTGCATCACGTCGGATACATTGGCTTGACAGGCGATTATGATTCTCTTAAACGGCCGCGCATTCGTGTATATTCTGTCAATTTTTTCAGCCCGTAATTTATCTGTATTTAAATAATAAAGTAGTACTTATCGAACGACGTAACTGCGACCATTAGCGAGAACGGTAATCGAATTGGATTTGAGCTTCAATTGTAACGAGAACGTTCTCCGCGTAGTAAGGAACGATCGAAAGTCAGAGTTCAATAATCTGGTGAACTTCTGGCTCGAATAAGATATTCAACGTCTCGCTTTTGATACTTTTTGAAAGATACTGTCTCATTAATCAACACGGTAGCAAGACTGGTTCGTGCGTGGCGAATAAGGGAAAAAACAACGCGGATTTACCAGTTTTCGTTTTTGTTCGAAAGTCAGTCCTGCCACCGCTCCAAATCGAGTTCTGGGAGTGAATGACCGGTTGCCGCTGTGCACTGCGATCGCGATATAGGAAGAACAAATGCGAAAGAGGACAACCCGGAGCAAAAGTCCTCGTGCAAATTGCAGATCTGCGATTGTAATGGTCCAGTCAATCATTTCACACTCCGACAGAACGTACTGTCATTATACCGTCTATCATTGCGCAATGCTGTTTGACAAGTGTGACATATGCTTATCGTCTGTATCGAGACGTAAAGTTTCGATCGTGTCGGGCTACCTTCGTGTTTCAGATTGATTCAAGTACGTCAGATATACGCAACGAATTAAGTATCAATAATATCAATAACGATATCGTACGCGTTTATTAAATCTCACTTTATTAGCGACAAATAAGTAATTATAAATCTATAAAGAAATTGAAAAGAAGTTTCAGAGTGATCATTACTCAACAAAATACCTTCTCATCGCGGCCAGGTAAAATGTTCGAGATCGAGATTCGCGATCGCTGGCCCGTACCATTTACCAGACAATTGTCTCCTTTGTGAGACGATCGTGATCGTGCAATGAGACCATGATCCGCGTAGGAAAAGGGGACCCGAGGTGACGGTGACGATATGATCGAAGGAAACCAGAGACTCTATTGAGGGCCCCCGGTTTTCGATCAAGGTGGCCGATCGCTCCGGGCGCGAGGCCTTGGTGCCCCGAGCGCCTTCCGATCCCGCTTGGGGACTGATCAATCGATCGTCGTGATCACTCGTAGAGTAAAACACAGCATCGGTTGGAGCCCGGGGCTCGGTATCTCGTTTGCCAACCATCCATTAACCCTTTAACCGCCATTCAATCATCGATGCGCATCGATCGACTGTCATTATCGATCCAGCATCATCAAGCATCTAATCGGTATTATTAGCGCGTCCAATTTGACGTCGGAATCTAAAGAAACGAATCATTAAAAATTCAAGTTTCAATTCGAAGGGATCGAATGGAATGTTGAGAGACACATTTACGGGCGGACGAGCCGATGTAACAAACGCACATGTTTTACACATGTTTCTAACGTTAAGTAGCTAAGTCGACATCAAGTTTTCAATCAGAGGAGCCTTCGTTCGAAATTATATCACGAAAAAGTGATTAGGTTGTCATATCAAACCTACATACATAATTACTGATTGATCGTTATCTCCTCTTTTGCTTTCGCGGTGTACGCGAGAGGCAGAAATTAAGAATGATTGATTGAAGATGTTGTATGTTCTTTCCCGCATCGTTCGATGCTCGAAAGCCAGACATGGGATTAGTCACGACGTCGTAACTGCAACGCGAAACCCTCCTTTTTTGTTTGCACGTAATTTCGGGTCAAGATAAATGCCGATGTCAAAATAAATCGACATTTATTTTTATGAACTCATCACTTTTTATCTTGCAACAGAGTCCTCTGCTCAGAGTCGATATTAAATGAGAAATTTAGATCATTACTCATAGTTGACATTTAAATTAAATTAAAATAAATTTCTCCCGAAAAAGAGAGTCTTAATTAATCTTAAATGCGAGTCAAAGTAAAACAAGAGCGGGATCATTCAAAGGATCCGTCATTAGGATTACGAGATGCGAATCAGAGAAACAATCTGCAGCTTGTATCAAGCTCGCCGATATCCCGCAAGGTTGGGACACATTTCTGGATCTTGTGCGTGTGCCGGAGGGAGCACGCGGTATAATCTCTTATGACACTGACCCATTTCTTAACGATCGAGAGTGAAACACTCATGTGTGTACGTGCGCATGGCCCACCGCCGAGATCCACACCGATGGCGATCGATATGCGTCATATCGATGGCAATGCTGACGTCGTCGTACATACCCGAGGCTAGAATGTTAATAAATGAGATTCTATTATCGCGTATTAACATTAGCCCAGATATTTATTGCACTTCACACAATACGATTTTCAATGAGTTGAGATTTTTACGACAGGCGTGTTAACGTCTACAAGCTATTTATAATAGATTCATGTTTTCCAGCTGCTTCTTGGGAAGCTGTTTATACTATTTGATCAAGATCGCGACGAGTTACTGAAGCAAGATGAATGGATCGAATTCCTCAAGAAGAGGCTGACGTAAGATCGAGTTTCAATATTCATGGATATTTCTTTTTCTAATTTTTTCTGGGATATTTGAGCTATATTTATTTGTTTCCGTGTTATTTTTATTATTTTACCAGAAACGAGAAGCAAAATGATTTCATCGATCAGATCGAAAGCGTGGCGTATGTGCTGTGCGGGGAGAATCCCGTGAATCTCTTCAGTTTCCAGCAGATTTTTTATACTAAAGGAGTGAGTTTTATGTGCACAAAGAAGAAGAGAAATTAAAATTTATACTGTAATTTTATATAATAAATTATTATTCGCCAAATTGAGCGAATAATAATAATAATCGCATCGAATTTAAATGTTCTTGAAATATTGTAGATCGTTGACAAATTGTTCCGCTTGATCGATCAAGAGAATACAGGATGCATATTGTCAACTCAGATCATGGAGTTCATATCCGGTGTGAGTACTACGAGGTAATATACTTGTTGTAAAATTATAAAAATTCGTTATCATTAATTTAAGTTAATATAATTAAAATATAATAAAAATTTTCCTTTTACCGAATTTATTAATTTTGTTAGCTTATCATCATTAATTAATATATACCAAAATTTGGTACCAGGCCACCTGCTGGTTTCGACAAAGGCAATCTCGAATGGCTGGAGATGATATTCAAGCAAACCGTTGGAAATGAGAAGGAGATACGCCGCGAGGAATTCAAGAAGATCGTCACTTCGAAGAACGTAGGCAGGAGGCATCAGTATTCTTCATCTCAAGCTCAGAGCTCTAGTTTCAACTTTAATTTTTCATAGAATAATTGTAATTCCGTCTCTTTTTCATTTCATCATTTTTATTTTGCGTTTTACGTTTATCGTCCAGCAATCAAACTGTAAGCGAGATAAAGTGCAAAAAGTTTCGTAGTGAAGCGAGATAGGCGAGATATTTTATTTATTGAGAAACTAAGTCAGATAATGTTTATTTGAATTATTTTTCAGCCATTCTTCACTGAGAGAATCTTCCAGATATTCGACAAAGACAATTCCGGCACGATATCGCTTCAGGAATTTCTGGACGCCATACATCAGTTTGCTGGAAAATCTCTGGATGACAAGATTCGATTTCTCTTTAAAGTTTACGATATCGATGGTAATAATCATCAATAAATCATTGCTAAAATTTTTTTGTTTGGGTTAAAAAATTATCATCTGTGCTTAATCAATTGAATTTATTTTATTTCTTTACTTTGATTAACGTTTTGAATAACGGTAACGTTTTTCTGCTTTAAACGATAAAAGGCGATGGATTAATACAACTACGCGAGCTGGAACACGTAATGAGAGCATGCATGGAAGAAAATGGAATGAAGTTCAGCGATGAGCAAATTGAGGATCTAACAATCGCGCTCTTTGAGGATGCCGATCAAGGTAACAGAGGAGCAATTACCTTCGAAGCTCTAAAAAGGCAATTGGAGAAGCACGATGGTCTCTTGGAAAATCTCTCGACCAGGTTAGACAAAATATAATATAAAATTATGAAACAGGAAGAGAAATACACAGAAATACATAATAAAATAATATTATAAACAAAGAGTTAATTTAAGACCGTAACAATTACAGCATAGATCGATGGCTGGTACCACCGCAACCGAAACCAAAACGAAAGTCTACTTGGGGTATATTCTCGTCTCTCCGTCCTTATCAACTCACGAAACCGTACATGAAGAACAATTACGTTTACATCACTTTTATTTCGATATTTATCCTCATCAACGTGGCCCTTTTCGTTTCTCGTCTTTACGAATACCGACATCACAGCGGCTATGTGATGCTCGCGCGTGCGTGTGGTAAGAAAATATAATTATTGTAATATTTAACAATACGAGATTAATGCAATTTTGTTGCTTAATCCGCAACATTAAAATATATCACGTAAATATATCGAAACGACACTTTCCCTCAGCTATAAATTTTTTGAAAGATTTAAAATCAATTTTTCTTGAATTAAATTAAGCTTCAAATTAAATGCCAATTTTTTAAAATCTACTAGGACAGTCTAAGCCAGAAATATATACTGATTTTGGAAAATGTGTTCCAGGACAATGTCTGAACTTCGATTGCACGTTTATTCTGATCCTGATGCTGCGCCAGTGTATTACGTTTTTGCGAACACACGGCTTCAACTCCGTCGTGCCCCTGGATCATCACATATATCTTCATAAAATCACAGGAATATTGATCGGCTTTTTCAGCATTATTCACATCATGATGCATCTCATTTTTTGCGGTATGATATAATAATTAATAATCTCTTTAGAAATATTGTCATATAAGTGTGTCCAGAATTCAATGCTTGTTTAAAGAACATTTTGAAAGATTTTTAATTTACAGTTACACATAATACAATTATGATTCAACAATGCGTAGGTACGGTGATAATAAAAGACGAGGAGATGAACAGCGGGAATTACACGATGTCCGAGTGGCTGTTGACAAGTCGACCCGGATATTTTGGTTTGGTAGCAGGCGGTGCTTATCCGACCGGAGTAATTCTACTAATTATACTCGTCATCATGACTGTCTGTTCCATGCCGTTCGTACGCCGCGGCGGTTGTTTTGAGGTATCATTACTATCCCAAATTTTCATTTTTCCACTTAAATATCCACAATTCTTGCGATCTGAAAACAATTTTTCACGAAAACAGTTTTTTAAATAATTATTTTGCTATTTTTTATTGCAAGGTGTTTTACTGGTCTCACCTGCTGTACATACCGTTTTGGATCCTGATGATCTTCCACGGCCCGAATTACTGGAAGTGGTTCGTCGGTCCAGGTATCATATATTTGGTGGAAAGGATCCGTCGGCTGATGTGGTTACGCTCGCAGCGCGGAAAAACGTACATAAGTTCCGGTCTCCTGTTACCTTCGAAAGTGACTCACTTAGTCATCAAGAGACCACCCCATTTCCATTTTCATCCCGGTGATTATGTGTTCGTTAATATCCCAGTGATTGCGAGATACGAGTGGCATCCTTTCACCATTAGCAGCGCTCCGGAACAGGAAGGTGAGAGCGATCTTACGCGAGTTCTTACCAAAACGTAAAGTTTATGCTTTATTGATAACATAAACTTTGAGATTTATACGCGAAAATGATCGATCATAATTATTTTTATGTAGATTATATATGGTTGCACATCCGCGCAGTCGGCGAATGGACCAACAGTTTGTACTCGTACTTTGAAAAAGAACAAATCAAACTTCACCGCGGCGATATTTTACCTGTTGAAGGCTGCGATGTCACGAGCGCTCCCCGAAAAAAATCGTAAGTTCATTGCAATTAAACTAAATATTTATGATAAGCTATAGAAAAATAATTTTGCAAATCGCATATTTGAAAATTCGCAACGTTATTTAAAAAATAACAATTAATACTTTAAAAATAATTAATATCTCCAATTTTACAGATTCCTTAATGGCAAGAAACCACCCCTCATCGTGAGACAGAAGCTATCGACGGAATCCCTGCCTCATGCTCATGCACTTGACAATCCTACGTTCGTGTCTGATTTGGCTAAGACCATGTCACCATTGAATACACCCGTTAGCAATCAATCGGCATTTCTAAAAACTCCAGAAAGTAAGTAAAGTAACTAAGAGACAACATTTAATCTCAATATATTTTTAAGATTCATATTATCAATATTGTTAAATAAATTACAAACTTGATCAACAGACACGTCAGAATTAAATAAGGGATTAACAGATGTGTCTGCGAGGAGAGACAGGAGACTCCATCAATTATTGCTCGGTAGCAAAACGCCACTTGAGAAATCACGCTCGATGCCCGACATGCAGACGAAAAGCAAGAAGAAGGAGCGACTCAGGGCGTGAGTAAATTTGCAATATGTAAAACTTAGTCAAGTGATTTATTTTTATTTATTGTTATATAAACTTCTCATTGTTAATTATAATGATCATATAACAATCTATATATTAAATTGTAATTTGTGGTGAACGGATGCCTCATAACACATACAAGAAAACCAACGGAACTGATTGTACAATAGTTTCGATGTTATACGCTCTGAAAAAATACATGTCTCCTATTTTGGTCTAAATACAGTATATATATTTTACGCTCTTAAAAATCAGAGGACACTTCTGAGTTTCTTTTTTAATCGAATGAGCGAATACTCTAGTGACTGGTCAAGCCATGCGGCGTAAATGAGAGTTCGGTCCAGTGGTCTGTCAGAAATTATCTCAGAACGCGTTTTTGCATCGCACATCTAATGCAAAATTGCTTAAGCTCCAGAAATCTGGAAGATATGTATTGAAATAACATAACATGTATTAACGGCGGCCTAATATAAAAACAAGATGAGCAGAGACAGATGCAACAATATAGCAAATTGGTTGGTTAGATCGTAACATTGCATGCAATTCAAAATGTCTATAAATTGTCTATGCTGTCGCCACAGGCTCCGGGATTACACGAGATCCGAATCGGAGAGAAGTTTCGACGAATGTCAGATGAAACGCGCACGACTGAAGTCACTGGGCCTAGCATATCTAAGTCCGCAGAATAAATCATTAGCTCAGAGTTTCCGGTACATGCGGACGAAGCCGACCATCATCGCTTTTAAAACACCCAGCCTCGAAACGTGTGACTATGAACTCGGTGCATCGCCGAAGTCCGGTGAGTCACAGACGAAACAACATATAGTCACATCTTATTAAAAAACTATCTTAAACTCACATAAAAAATAATTTATTTGTTATAGTGTCAAATATAAACGCGGGAGGAAACGAGATGACGTCAACCACACCAGTAGCCATACAAATCGCCGCGGAGGAAGGTAGATTAAAAAGAAAATCCTCCAGTGATGTGGTAGACAGTTCGGAGAGCCTAAACTTCAATAACTCTGGCGGTTCTCCACATCCGTCAGTGAATTACCCCGTAGGAAAACCATTGGAGGTAAAAAAAATTATCCTCTAATTGTCGTACGTCTTGGTTGCTTTGATTGATCAACTAATGCATTACCACCGTAGATCTTCTTGGACGGTCCTTACGGAGCACCATCGAGTCACATCTTCCGAGCGCAGCATGCTGTTCTGATCGGTACCGGAATCGGAGTCACACCTTTCGCCTCTATACTGCAGTCAATTATGCATCGATACTGGAAAGCGAGGCACACCTGCCCGAAGTGTACGTTCTCCTGGGCCAGCGAAATCCCGCCCACCGTAATGAATTTGCGAAAGGTAAATGCATCCGCGTCGGAATTTCGGGTTCTATTAATCTTGAGATAAAACTTGACTAGTCATTGTTATCTCGATTGATAGCACATAAAGTTAATTAAGTTATTATATATTAATTAAGATCTTATATACTAATTAAGATAGATAAAATTAATATATAATTATATTTTTTAATCATGTGATCGTCGCGTTAATTCTAATTTTACGGGATATAGGTGGACTTCTTTTGGATCAACCACGATCAACGTTCGTTCGAGTGGTTCGTCAACCTGCTGTCGCAACTCGAGATGGAACAGGCTGAGTTAGGCATCACTATGGAACGTTTTCTAGAGATGCACATGTACATCACAAGCGCGTTACAGAAGGACGACATGAAGGCGGTTGGCTTGCAATTAGCGCTCGATCTTCTGCATGAGAAGGTCAGAAATCATTATAATCATTCATAAGTTTTATAAATAATTTATTTCAATATCCATGTGCATGATAGTAGAATTTGAATGGAGAATGTCCGACTTATTAATTTGGAATTTATTAATTATACTTTCTGTTAATTAGGAGAAGCGAGATCTCATCACAGGATTGAAGACGAGGACGAATGCCGGTCGTCCCAACTGGGATAAAGTATTCAAACAGCTTCAGGACAAGAAGAAAGGAAAAATTACGGTCTTCTATTGCGGGCCGCCGCAACTTGCCAGAATTCTTCGATACAAATGCGATCAATTTGGATTCTGCTTTAGGAAGGAATCTTTTTAATTTTTCTCGAGTAAGAAAAGACAAGTCCAATAATTATTATATGTCTACATTGCAACTGTTGTATCTAGGCTTCCGCATGAGAAATTGTGGAACAAGAATGCCAAAATTTTGATGGAAATTTAGAAAAAACTTTATTTAAATAATAAGAAAGTAAAATTGTCTTCTATTAAACATAATGATATTTAACAGTCCATTTTTATCTCTCTTGAATTGCTGGTTTCAATTAAAAAAATGGAATTTTTACAAATGCTTCGTGAAGAATATTACTAATAGTTTATTAGTGATTTCTCGTTCGCAAATTTCCGTGCAGTCTTCACGAATTATAACTGTATAATATAACTGTATTTTAATAAATTATTTTTTTAGCATCGCGGTATGTACTCACAGGAATAATCTTTCTGTCTCATTTTGGATTCAAAAATTTTTCTGTTAAATGTTCAGGATTTTATTCGATCAAATATGATTTTAAACGATTGTTAAATTTACTCTCCATCAATTTTCAATACATTTCAGTTGATGTCTTTCATTATTCTAGCCGTCTCGTACAAAATCCAAACAGTCACCAAAATGAGTAGGAAATGCATCTGTCTTTCGGTCATAATTTAACAAGATTAACTTTCTACTTAATTTTCTTGTTTCTATTCATACTATTCTTTCAGATTATTTCAAAATCATATGATCATAAAATACAATTTACATTGAAGTTTCATGACAGATGAATTTCGAGACAGATAAATTATCCGAAATTAGTTGCCAATGAATTGCGCGCGATTGATAAGAGTGAGATGTTGTTAGTTATATCAACTTCATTCAGCCAAATCAAATAAAATTTTTCGCAATGTTGCAATTTTGATATACGGCGAAAATATCTTTATTATCTCATTGCTTATACATTTTTATTATAAATATAACGTCAATAATAGCATTACCAAATAGTTATTAATATAACATATATAGCGTACTCTCTTGGCATATAACATTGACTAGACTGTAATACCCCGTAATATTTCAATCGAGCTAACGTGTTGACTTGTAAAATTTAGGCAGATACGTTCATTTAACTATTTAAACGACAATAAGTACCAATAAATGCGTTTGTGCAAAGGTATGCAGGATCGCCACATTGCGTATTCAAGCTTCAACTTCGAGCTTACTCATCAACATGGTTGCCTGATTGCAATACGTTATGTTAAACTCGCACGGTTGCTGATACCAAGGCTCGCCGTCTACTTGCATAGCACATGATCGCAATAATTTTATCTGAAAAAAAAGAAAACAATATTCGTTATCTAGGATTGCAAATGTTACAAAGCGTCTTTTGAACTGTCGAATTCTCAAGATACTTTTACGGTATTCGCTTGACCGATCCGATACGGCTTCGACAGGCCTAGTTGCAACTCAGCCATGTGGAATGAACAGTAAAGAGCCACTACCTCCAGCTTACCGTCGTTGATACTTTGTACCGATATTGGATCATCTGTTAAATAACATGCGTTTACAATTAATTTAAATATGGATATTCGTATTAATCATTTACCCTTTGCAATCGAAATTTTTCTTGATGATATCCTTTAAGTTAGACTCGATATTCGAGCGCAAAGAGTTAACTTTTGAGTTAAGTATTAAATATTAATTATATTATTTATTAATTATATTTATTATAGTACTAATTCTTTTTTTAAGAACAGATTAACCTTCCATTCCCATTTTCCATAGATCAACGCCAGCGGCCCAAGACGGAATGTTAAGTATCACTACGCTCTCGATCGAAGGTAATTCCGCTTTCTTGCCGTCTAGATAGACTTCTAGACTTTTGTCGAGATCCTTGCATTCTCGTTCCACAACTTGTTGCGTGCCGTAACCCAAGTACAACAGCTACCACACAACGTAAGCGCACAGATCATTTTATTGAACTCGCATGCAAAATAAAGGCGAAACGAGAGATTGTTCGACGAAGAGAGGTACCTTGTTGAATATCCTATGACTGAACAAATAAAACGGACTTTCCCTTATGCGATGAAAGTTCAGCGTTACTCGTGCGTCCACACCCACGCTTATGTAGTTGTACATGAACAGGTTGCGATTCGAGCCCCTGAATCCCAGGCCGTACGGCTTTATCGTCACGGACCACCTAAATTTCAGAACTCCCTGTAGATCTTCATCGATCGCAAAGTGATCTTAGCGCGTTTTATCGTCTGATACCTGTCAAGTTTTATTCTCTCCGCCGCCTGCACCTTCCACAGAACCTCCAGGGGATCGAGATGCGCGTCGTGCTGCTTTCCCCATCCTAACACCCTGGACAGATCGTTGCCTGTCCCCAAAGGAATTATTGCTACAGACGGGACCGGCTAGGGTCGCATAAAAACGTAAATAAAATATATACTGGTGCTGAGATTTTTTGGTGCAAGTGCAAGTGCAAGTTCGCGTGCCAAGATCAAAAAGACGTTCACCTCCAGCTCGAGTTTGTTGATGGTGTTCAACAACCAGGCGATGGTGCCGTCGCCGCCAGCGACAAGTATGGTGGACGGAGTCTTTTCTAGCAGGCGACACCATTCTAAGGCAGTCACTGGATCACGTTCTGCCAGGTCCACGATTTGCGCGGGATTCAGTACCTTCCTGAACAGAGATAATATCTGCCCGCCGTCATTATTCCCGGACTTTCCGTTACCTGAATAGAAGGAAAAGTATCATGAAAGAAATTTATTATTTAAATAATATCACCTTGCCTCTGCGAGTACTTTGAGTAATTTATTGTTGATTGCAGTTGGTTCTTACCAACAACGATGATCGGATTCCAATTCGACCAGTTTGGTGGTATAATAGAACGAAGGTGCAATCTGCGCCTCACTGTGCTGCGACGATTTATCACTTCTAGACTGCCTGGCGGGATAATCATCAACTTGAACTTTCCAAAGTCGCATATCTGAAAAAGAGGCGTGATTACTTAACGGAATCTTGTTTCTTCGCGATGACAGAATCGTTTAGGAAACTGTCGAAAATTCAAACGCACGCGGTATCTATATAGGCATAAAAAAAGATTGCAGCAAGACATTCTGATGGCTTCAAGTACATACCAAGTGTCTTCGGCAAGTCATCATAGTAACTCTTCTCGAGAAATGTCTGTTAATGACCGTTACAATGGCTCTACACGGTGAAAGAACTTGAAAGGAACAATAGCAAAGGGGAGATATTTTATTTCGTTAATTATTACTTCGGAGAGTGCAGGCTTGCATGCTTCGTGAACACATCTCTGGCACCAGCAACACCACCAGTCTGCAAGGCCAGGTTCAACGTCGCAGTCTTCTTCGCAAACATAGCATGTCGCAACGAGTGGCAGATTACCTTTAAACAGTATTAGATGCAGTCAGAGAATGACAAATTCGAGAGATTGTATCTGTCGCAAGACAAACAAGCTGAACGCACCTTTGATCCAATGGTGCTTCATCAGCTGATCGCTGCTGAGAGTTATAGCCTTGCATTTGAGCGTTTTGTCAGCAAGCTTTATGCAGCCTCGGTCGGCACACACGCCACACGAATCACAGAAAAAACCATCGAGATTCAACAACAGAGACTCGCAAATGCTACAGTAATACGCCTGCACACGGGGTGTACATATGTAAAGAGCGATCTCGTGGTTTTGCCTCATCGAGACCGACAAGGAACCGTTTGCACGGTCCTAGAAATCCTCGAAAGTACCTTGGTGGTCCCAGTGATTGTTTTCCAGTTATGTTCCTTTGTGACATCTCTAATCTGAATATGGGAATTGCCCATAAGGTAGCGAAGGAAATTGAACGTGAACACGAAGAAGATCATGGTAGACAACGTAGGTAGGACAATGGTGTTTAGGCTCTCGTCCCACATGATGCTGATGATGATCGCGCCGCAGGAAATTACGATCTTCTGAAATTAACGTGACGTTAATGCATACGAAAGATACTTCTAATCTTCCTGTAATTGCCGATCAAATCGGCGATATCATTCTTCATATCGTAGCTGCTTCCACCGAAAGAAATTTCATCGAAATTGATGTGCAATGGTTGAGTAATGCTTCTTGGAAGAATTCTAAGTGCTTAAACTGAACGAGACCCCACAAAAAACAAATCTAATGCCACGATCGCCACTTACATCACGTGACAGTCACTGTTTACTTCGCTCTCAAGTCATTTGCATCTCGTATTTGCGTATCGTACACATGTCTGCCGATAGTCTGTCAATCAATAATTATGTTTACTCCAGTCAGGACCGTCAGTCGTCGAGAACTTGTTTTTTTTGTCTCCATTACAGATGCCAAGTATGCGCCATATTGTTTGCTTTAGAGCGCGAAATTTGACGTTATGACTGTATAAAAAACATTATTTTCATCATTTTTCAGTTTTATTCGTACTGTAGTTTTTCTTTTAATATTGTTGTTTTTACACTCGAGAGCATGCAATATACTGACATTTTATTATGAAAATTTTTAAAATGTCTATTTAATGTAACTATATTGCACTTTTTCTAATAAAATATGTAAAATGGGAGCAAATGGAAGAATAAAATGGCGTAATCAATCGATCATTCCGCTCCCTTTTCTTTATGTTCGGCATTGATTTTATTTCTTCATATTTTTTCAAAAGTATATTTGACACTTTTCCTAGTTAACCATTATCCACAGAGAAATGGACGATGAATATGGGCTGTTTGGTAACGCCATCTCGGCCGGTGTTGGTAGATTCAAAAGCAGCAAGCCAGAACAGAGGGTATGGTACTGCGTCCCTACGGGAGCAGATGCCCATTAAAGGAAAAGGAAGTCCCACAAAGTCCGACCCTACGTCCGAACAATTGTGATCCGAAGCCACGTGCCGAGCAGGCAATACTTTGAAATGGCAAACGGGGCAATGGCACTTATTCGCCGAGACGAAGGATGATAAGAAGGAAAACGAGCGAACGGATATCTGCGTAAAGAGAGAAGAAAAAGTAGACTACCGTACAGGAACTCCAAGATAGCCGCGGCGATCGAAGAATAAAGCGCGGTACTGTGCGCCTAACTCGGGACAGAAATCAATAAATTGAATTGAATCGATAAAAAGAAGCAGAAAAGAAAAAGTGGAAGGAAGAGATTAAAACGAGCGCGGATGATAACGGAGGAGAGACTCACATGCGATGGATCCGTACACACCACAAATCGAAAATAATTTCAACTTGAAAATTGATTAAAATGGCAAAAGTATCTCTTGCAAATGTATGCTCGATATATACATGTGATAGCTGTAACCATACATGCATAAAGTTGGACGCGCATGCTTGATAGCAATATGACAATCACGTCATGATAAAATTTATAATACGCCGGAGGCTTATTTCAATTTCTGATTCGAGTCAGAAGTAGCGCGTTCGTGCGATTTGCGACAGGCGCAGGAATTGCAAAACGGGGACGTTAATAATTTATAAAGTGCGAGCCGGCCGCGCTCACTGGTGACGTTAACGTTCGCCAGTGATTTGAAAACGATTCTCGATTCCCGGAAGAAAGGGCGCTCTTTCTTACCGCTCCGAGGAGGAACCAGCTTCTTTCGGTCTCGTGGGGCATCCTTTATCATGACGAGATGGCGCCTCGGCCAGATGACCGAAGGGTCCACCGACGAGACCGGGTCGTCATCATCATCGTCCATCGGCCACTTCCTGTGTTTACAGACCGTCCACTTCTCGCTACCGTTGACCTCTCGACCGTTCGGGGCTACTGACTTGGCCGACGAAGGAAGACGCGCTTACCTCACTGTCGAAAACGGCGGCTGTCCACTCGCAATTGGTCACGGTCGTGCACCGCGGTCATCATCGCGGTCATCATCTTTCCCAAGTCAGCCAGCCCGACGTCGGCAAACACGACCGTGAGGTCGTGAAGCGGGTGAACGGGTTTGACGTGACGCGCATCCGAGCGTGCGAGACTTGCAAGATTGATCTATCATTGTCTTGTCTGGCCGCCGTCTGGACGGCTTGATTGCCATCGAGGCAAATATTATCTTCTCAGAATTCCCGCGGCCGATTACCGATTTCGCGTACGTCCCGCATTAACCACTTTGTAGAAGACGACGGGATCCGAGAAAGCGGTTTTTTGGATGGATTCCGCGCCTAAATTCTTCTTTCATCATGCTTTTCACGTGGATGGCAGTCGGAAATTTCAATAAAAAAATGAAAGATTCTCAGATCGTTTCAATTTATCTTCAATTATTAATGAGGCAAATATATGTAAAATTATTTATTCGTGTTAGTCGCAACGTGATTCTCGATTGTTCACCGGCACAAGAAAAATCGCGCGTTCTCCGTATCCTTCTTCTATCCGCCACCCTCCGAAACAAAATCTCCGCTGATCAACAAAATGAACAGAATGAGGAATACGGCGACATTCCGCTCGGGCGACGAGAAAAAGATAGGAAAGAGAATAGAGAGTCGAGGAACTCTCGCGCTCGCGCGCGTACAGGGGGAGGAATAGGAAGGGCCCGGCGGAGGGTCGGGGGGAGAGAAATGAAGGGAGAGAAGGAGAAAAGCGAAGTTCGCGGTTGTGTTGCGCGGCTTGATTGAATGCGGATGTGCGTGCAGCCGGTGGCCGGTGGTCGACAGCCCACGAATCGGGGGAAAATTATGGGTAGGTCCTCTTTCGTACATGTCGGTGTTTCGATGCTATCTGCCTTCTCCTTCCGGGAATTTCGCGGTATAAATAGGAGGGCCGGTGGAGCGTGTGTGCATTTACGTGCGTTTGTGTGCATTTGTGTACGTGTGGGTGTCTCGGCCTGACTGCACCCGGAGTTGCAGCTCGGGACCTTCCGAAACGGCAGCCGAATATTCGGCATCCGCGCGATTTATGCACCCTCGTGTGCCCCCGCTGCAAAACCGGGGAGGTCCCCGGGGTCTCGACACGAAAGCCGGCACCGTCGCCCGCGTCGTCACATCCGGCTGCTGTTTTAATTGCACGACGTACAGCGTGGCGATTCGCGGTCGAGCCAGCGCCTCCCCCGTTGCGTTCACCACCCCGTTTCAGTCCCCGCGGCATCTTGATCCCGCGGTTCTAAAGCACCCCTTCGCGCTGAAATTACTGGTAATTATTGCGGCATCGTTATCCGATCGTGGTTTATTCACCGGAATCTTTACGCGAATAATAAATCCCAAACGTGCGGCCGGCGAATACGCGCGAGCCGGTGCCGGGTTTGACAGCTCGTGGCTTCTGTAATTATCAGTCCACTCGCTTACGTAGTATTATGACCGTGGGGGAAAAAAAATTTTATCGAAACGATAAGTACGCGTGTATATCGCGCTTTTAGATGCGGAAGGTCGTCCGTCTGCAGCCATCGACGTAATATAAGAGTTTAGAGAGAGAGTTAGCATGGAATGCATGATTTATAATATGATATGATGCTTGAATATATTACATGTACCTAATTTCTTCAAATGTATCAACAGTAATCCTTTGATTACATAATTGCAGTAGGAGGAATGTAAATATGCATTTTCCAAATCTCACTTCGTTTTCTTTCTCCGATAACGACAGCAATTATTATGCTTCGCAAAGATTTTCTTTCTTAACTGGTAGTTGATCGTTCAAGAAAGAATAACCGCTCTTGCATTTTCAACTTCACGTTTTTCCGTGAAAAGCGGGACATTTCCTGAAGCTCCGGGCAAGTAACCGAATTCTTTATCGCGGCGGGGGAGGGAACGGAGAAGCCGTTCTTCGGTAAATTGGCACACAAACGTGAGATACCACCATCCCTTTTGTTGACGCAGTCAACTCTCGCCAACCCTTTAATCCCGATGTGCACGCCGATGTGAAGGAGAGAAGGAGATGTGCAGCGGCTCCGGCTACTTTATACTCAGAGGCTCTACCTGCCTGTCGGCCTGCCTGCGCGAAAGGGGTGGGCATTACGGGGTTACTAAAGTATTGTATGGCCTCCCCAAGCCCCATAAGGATAGCCCTCAGGCACGCACCCCCGTTATCGTATGCGTATGCATTTTTTTCGCTTGTGCGTGCGCGGGGGCTTGCAGCCCTTATATGTGCAGTGAAGGTGAAGGGGGCATCGGGTAACACGGGCAGGCAGGCAGCCACCCAAACGACCGAAACCTGAATGCTCACCCGGGAAACATGACTTGTTCACATAGGCCGGTATTCATAGTCGAATCTTATATTTAAGACCGTCTTAAGTTTATCTGAAGATGCTGTATGGATCATTTCATTGGCTATGGAGTATCTGAAGATACACTTAAGGTGATCCTGGAGTGACCAGGGAATTTTTTCGCGATGGTGCTGCCATTTGCACAATAAAATGCTTTTTACAAAAATTTGGCAATTTGTACGCACAAAATTGCAGCGGCCACCACTTGAGATAAAATAAAGGAATATAATGAAGCTTTTAGAAGTGACTTTAGAAGTGTAATAAAAGAGAAAAGTATATGTGAAAATCTTGTACCTACTTATACATACATACAAGAGTTTCACATATACTTTTCTCTTTTATTACGCTTCTAAAGTCACCTCGAAAAGCTTCATTATATTCCTTTATTTTATCCCGAGTTGGGACCGCCGCAATTTTGTACGTACAAATTGCGAAATTTTTATAAAAAGCATTTCATCTTTAATTTTTGTATATGTATGTGTGTAATTGGCAACACTTTTCACTAGCAACTCCAGGATCACCTTAAGACGGTCTTAAATATAAGATTAGACTATGAATACCGGCCATAGCGTGCCCTCTTCACTTCCCTCATTCGCGTTTCTCTCGTACCACTCCTTCTCTATCGCACTTTCTCTCTCCCTCTCTCTCTCTCTCTCTTTCTCTCTCGCTCGCTTTCTCTATTCTCCTCTCTCGATTCTCCTCTTCATTCCACTTAGTCACCTAAGAGCACACCTGTATTTACGATCAGTTAGGGGCCAACGTTCGGAAACAGGTGATTCCGATATCGCGTAAATGAGGCGCCGCGCTTCCCCTCGCACTCTTACACGCGACGACGCATCACTTATCTCACGCGGTTATCGTCCGTGAGCTCTCCAGAAATCCAATATTGTGATTTGCGAATTACACAGGCATGTACAATCGTTAACTGGTTTGATGACTCGATTTGCGAACTTCGCCATGCGTAACTCTTTCACATTGTAACTCTATGAAGGTCGATTTAAGGAATGAGAAGGTTGAGAGAATTAAATATCACTTGACATTGCTAACGAAATTAATGAAGCACAGTTTTCAGTTGGATGTTTGAAGTGCAATAGCGCGATGAGACCACGACGAGAGGAGCCTCAGAGAGAGAATCGCGAGGTCTTCGCCAGCATATAACATACCGTGAATGTTCCGGAGCTAAACCTAGAGTGCTAGAAATACACCTTAAGTTAATTCAAGTACATCGCCTTCGCTGTCGCTACGTACATTCCCTCCTCTCGTTCTTGTCCGCGAGCTTCTTTCTAACGTGGGCCGCCATTCCGATTTAACTAATTACCGACTACATCCGCCTACGACTGCGGCAACAAATTGCAATTGTTGATTGCGCAGAATTGCGAATCCAACAAACACGAAGAAGGCAGGAAAATAGCGCTAGACGAAAAATGTCTTACCGCGTTTTTCGCTTTAATAAAGTGAATTCTCTAAACGTGACTTACGCGAAGAGTTATCTGGGTGCATCGTCATGTGCACTTCGCTGGATGCTCGAGGGTAGAAGTAGCGTTCACCCTCGCGATTCGAACTCGAACTCTTCTTTAGATTCTCCACTATTTCGACCCTCCGTAAGAAAAAAGAAAACCAGCAGGTTGACGCAGTCCTCCGCGAACGAGAGGCAGCACTTTATCCTCCGCCCTCGAACGCGGGAGATTCTCGCGGCGCACAAAGCACCGAGGAATAAGAGGCGCTTACGTGAGCGGTCCGTGAAACGCGGTGTTAATTAGTGGTACGACGGATAATCGGCCCGACCAATGGTGGTTGACGAAGAAATTGAATTACACCATCCAGAAAGTGTATGAATGCATAATCAGCATCGTCAACCGGCGTCCGCTCGCGCCGTCTTCGTCCGGTGTTCTCCACTTCCACGCGCGCTCGCGCCACTTCCTCTCTGTTTCTGTCCGATCTATCGTTCACCTCCGCCTGTTCACTCGTAAAATGCAAATCCAGGTAATGGTCGTACCCGGCCGCGCTTTAAGCCGGATCGTTGAATGGATCGTAAAACGCAGCCAGGGACCACCACCATGACAATTATGTCAAAGCCCGCGTGCTGTATGCTCCGAGAGTAATATTATTGTTCCTATCTTGCCCCCTCGCTTCCCGTGTCACCCCCGTGTCACATTTGTGCTTCTTTAACGGCCGTGTACAAGAAACGCGCCCCTACGCCGGCCTACATCCGCTTTCGCTCCTGCGAACTCACTCGCTGTCTCGGTAGGGGCACCGCCGCGCACTCCTACGAGTGGATTCCTCGCGCGCGTCAGCTATTGAAGCCGCCAACGTACACGCGGCAAGCTTTGAGCAAACCCAAAGCTGCTCGATGTGCGATTACATACGCCGTATAAATTGATAAGAATTTATCTTTTCCAGATAGCTTTCTCTCTCTTTCTCTCTCTCTCTCTTTTTCTTTCACCCGAACTTTTATTGTGACTTTTTATTATCAGAAATTTGTTGTATAATTGCGATAAACTAATGTGCGTATGATTAAGCGAAAATAATAATTCATTAGATACTAGATTAAATATATCTGCGACAAGTGAGACACAGTAAAATCGTGTGGCCTAGGTCACATGGCGCCGCCGGTTTCGTAATATCACGGAATTATGCAAAAAGACATTATCGTGACTGTAAAATCCCTACTTTATTACTTGATTATCTCGGATATGAATCCATCAATACAATTCGCATAAGTAGTTAATCCAAAAGATTTCCTTGGTTGATCGATACCGATTCGCGGACGTTCAAAACGATAAAAAGTACTGGCACGCTTCAACATCCGCGGATGACGTTTGACGTACCCGGCGCTTCCGGTCGGCAGATCCACGTTAGAGAAAACTTCGTTTCGCAGATTCGACGTGGACGTCCGCGAAACGTCTGCGAAGGGAGCTCGGTTTCTTAAATTTCCTTTTTAAGTGGAAGGAGGAAAGTTAGGCGAGAATGTTTCAAACTACCAATATAAATGCCGATCCGATGAGCCGGCCAATACGCCTGCCATGCGCCTCGCGCGCAGAGTGCAAGGTTATTAAGGCATAGTCTGGTCGCCGGCACGATCGGCGAGTTTAGGTAGATTGGTCCAGGGGGCCAATGCATTCGGGAGCTCGTTGCCATCGACGGCAGGCGAAGCTTGACCTCGGATTACTCAACGATTCGTTCTCGTAATGGAGAACGTGGCCTGCTCAGAAATCGCTTAACACCTCGAGTGTGGCAGGGAATGTTCTCTGCGAAAGAACGTTCCCTGTTTGTACAAAAACGGGCGATAAAATGAAATGAATGGGACGTTGCTTGCATAACAATACGAATTTTAATTTAATTTAATTTGTTGAAAAAAAGGCGCTTGCTCCAAGAGAGAGGCTTCGTCTCCTGACTGATCACCGTTTTCGGCTGTGACAAAAAAGATCGCTGTCAAGTAATTTATTTTCTCACGGCGCTAATTTTATTTTAAATATTTTCGGCATAGAGCGTCGGCTATTCCTGCACTAATAAATTGGCCGGGTGTTTTCGGGTTAACGTTGATTTTGGCATTTCTGTTTCGACGAAAGGAGAGCAGTAACCCGACCGTCGGCAAGGACGTAGTTGAAGGCGCCGCCGAAGAAAAACAATAAAACGAGAATTGGCACGTCTGGCGAAACAGTTGACTGCCGCCAATTCAACTGGTCGCCTTGCCAGGACGTGCACCTAACTATCGCATTATATGCACGAATTATCGTCACACGTCTCCGAGTAATGCGGCTCTGACCGTGTCACTGACATACCGTATCGCCGAAGAGACTTTGCTTTAAATTCGAGATTTCGTCGCGCAAAATAGGCACAGATTGCGACACACGTTTCCCGGAAATTTAAATCTTCAGATAAATTAATTGTCCGCAATTAATTAAATTGGATTTTAATAATTTTATAAAAGAAGTTTAAAGTTCGCCGCAAGCTTACTTGAAACGTAGCTTGATAAATTTGTTGTCCGATTATGGCTCGCATTCTTCGTAGAATTCGTTCCGTTATCGATATAATGACGGCGCCAACCAACTTAAATAAATTTTTCCTTGGCACCCTTTTGATCTGGTTAACGACAAATAAGATAACCCTCCCTTCGATTCCACGTTACGGTTGCTCCAGTTATCGCGAATGACAAAAGCCGTGACATAGTTATAATAACCCACACACGAATAAATTACGTAAAAAAATTCCATCTGTAGTTTAATGTGCAATGACCAAATTTCATCGCGTCCTGATTGCACCGTGAGGAATCGATAAATCCATATCCATACACGTTTTCTCGGTAAACATGTTTTTTTTCATAATGATTGCGATACGTCAAACAAACATATTACGACGAAATAATTATTATATCAATAAAACATATAAAAATCTATATATGGTCTATACAAAGTTGATTGATCCAAATAATGAAAGTCTGACAAATATATATTCATCATTTAGTTGTCCAATCAATCTCATCAGATTGTTATGCGTAATTGAATACCTAATTAGAAGCACACTCGAGTCGACTGAACAGAGAGATTCATCGCGTTGTTGGCGCGATTAATGCGTCGTGCGCATGCTGCACCCGCAATCGCCAGACACTGTCAATAGACTTTAATCTAATCTGTTGAAAAAATAAGCAAGCTTTGATGACAAATTCTACAATGTTTCCTTCAGCAACGTATTTGTCGATTATTAATCACTAACGATAAATAAAGCGATAATTATATTTACAGAGATCGTTTTGGTTCGTGGCACAGATGACGCAAACCAGTTTGCCTGAATTTCGGCATTATCAGTATATACGATGTGTGCACGAGATCTGCCTATCTGAAATTCTGGATATCTGAATCGCACCTGATTGAATTTTAATACGTATTGTCTCGCGTGCTCCGTCTCGCTCTTGTTTGCTCACCGGTTTGCTCGGTTCTCCTCGTAACGCGAGCTCCTTCTTGCTGGCTGCACCATACAGACACGAGAGAAGGTATCTTGACACGCGATAAATTCCGCACGATCGCTTAAAGTTCACTAGTCACAAGAAATGCATTAACACGCGGTCGGGGGGTCAACGTCAATTACTTTAATAACGCGATATATCCTTTCACGGTTTCCTACCGCGGGGAACGATATCGGGCGCACGATCGCGCGAGCTTTTCAAAATTGATATGACAGATGCATGATTTTGCAAGCCACAAAGCAAATGTCATGCGAAGTAAATTTGATAAAAGTTTTGCGTGCATTCGTCGCTTCTTGTTCGCGACATCCATAAACCTCGCATCGGCTGTATTTTCGCAACGATCGATGCAATTACGGTTGTCCGGGGGTAGAAACTTTGTACCATGATATGTGATAGAGAAACAATTCAATACGCTGACTGATGGCACACGTAATCGCGAAAAATATTTTTTTTCCTCCTTGGGGGTCCCAGAAATCGACGACGGCAAACGTAGCTGCTTTTAATTGGCTACGAAAAAGAAATCGCAGAATGACAATCGTTTTTGTGCCCCGAAAGTTTATCGTCGCCCACCATGAATATCGCGTTGATTAAAAAGCATCGAATGCGATTTAACAAAATATTCACTGACCGCTGCTAAAAATACAGGCAATGTGTAACGGAATTAATTTAATTGCATTTTAACTGACCTGTAAAAGTACAATAAATACGAAATGCGTAACGCACCCTAAGATGGCGAAACGCGCTTATTTTATAAATAGAATATCGTAAAGTAAAAAGAAAAGGCGAATATAATTAAACTAATTAAAATAATCGAATTAAATTTACAAATTTACAAATTTTCACTTTAAGTGAAAAAATAACTTATGCTCTGCGATAGATCTTTTATCGAAGCCGATATTAAACATTGCGTTAACTGATACTAGACATCATATAAATTAAACTGCGTATGTACATACACATGTCTTTCGTTAATTAAGAAAATCAAATCTAAGAAAATTAATCAAACAATCAAACAATACTGCGCCGAGTAGATGCATTGCAACAGTTTCAGTTTTGCTTCGGCTTCCGGTAACGTGGTAACTCAGGAAGGGGGACAGTGATGAAGTAAAAATACTCTGTATTCATCGAAAAACCATTTATTTCATGGAATAAATATTCTTCTATCTATGCTGCCTATCTAGGAAGTACACATTATACATATAAGTATGCATTTTTCTGCCGTCCTCATCCATACGTTGGACACACGCAAGTATGCGCAAAGATTTCATTATTTCCTTTGAATTATCGGTATACTGACAAACAAATTCAGAAATGGAGGGAGTGTGACAGGAAAGGGAGGAAGGAAAGGATCGAGGACAGCTTGATGCGAGGGAAGAGGATGAATTACAAAAGAATCGATCTTTTCAAAGAGCTCTCTCTCTCTCTTATGTCCTAATAATCGCTTTATAAAAATCGCAAAGTTTTTTTTTCCTATAAACTCGTACATGCTTGCTTCTTCTTCCTTTACACATCACATGAAGTTCAGGGACGGTGCGCACAAGTCAGTTCGTGTATCGTATACTATTTTACAAAACGCCAGCTACAATTCACTTGACTCGAAGCCGAGGAGGGGAGAAAACGCGGAGCTGAGTGTTAAATAGTAGCGTAGAAAATTTTGGACGTATTCCCGGATAATTCCGACGATCGCTATACAACGAGTGAATTGAAACTCGTATGATCTCGGTAAATCCGTTTCTCGGAGCTACAAATTAAGAGTGAAGGAAAGGACGCGCCGCGTTTTTACCGATAAAACACGGAAATCTGGATTTACCGAAATTATATTAGTTCAATCGCTATATATATGTATATATGACTGTTCATGCGTCAGACACATGTCTATATACACTGCAACGTTGGTCCTTCTCTCCGTCATCGTGATACAATTACGAGGACCAGGAGCGCGGATATGATCGATCCGTGAAAATTGATAAAGTTTCAGATCGTTACTCGTCAGACGGCGACTGGAAGAATTTTTCCCTCAAAATTCACTCCAATCGTTTAAAAATTCCCTATCACATGAAAGGGAACGTTATTCCGTCGCGATGGGTGCATCTCCCGACGCGTTGCAAAATGCAGCTATTAATACCGTAAATTACGAGGAAAGCTAGCGGAAATCAGGCGCGTTTTGCGTCCGTCGTTTACGCGAAAACAACGTTCATCCGTCTAACAAATGGAACAGAAAGGTAGAAAGACAGAAAGAGAAACGCTCGAATACTTGCTCTGCGACCGGTAAATGGCGAACGGGAGAATGCACGAGATATCCAGTTGCCGCAGTATAAAAGGTTTCGCGCGCGGTTAAGCCGGATATCGCGCGGTATATCTACAACTTACTTAGAGCTCGTACTCGCGTTAATAGAAAAAATGGGGGCTAGGGAGGGACAGAGTCATCCGCCCGACAGGTATGGATGCGCCCTCGTTGGATCCTCTTCCGGGACCCGGGAGCCTCGGCGAAGCGATGCCGCGCACTCTTACCCCTTACGATTCATTATTTACAGAATTCGATGCACGCTCTTTCGCACGCGCACTCTCACAATTCGCTAAAAAAAAACCGTCATAGTGACAGAAACATATATTTATATATATATAATAGAAAGACGATGGGAGAAGGGCGGGCGGGAAGAGAGGAAAAAAACATTAGAAAAACGACGATTTTACTGTACACCGAGATCTGTTGGCCAACACGCTTCCATCGATCATCGACGATCTCCGCCTGCGTGACTGACGTCGTGTGCATCCTGCATCCGTGTAGAGAAATTAAAATAGAGAATCGCATGCCGGGGCGCGATTGCGAACGTTTCGATAAAGTTTTGTACTGCTCGTCGTAAAGGACCATGTCGGGTGTCATGCACAGGTATTACGCGATCCAACCAGGCCTCTCTCGCGTCTGGGCGAATCGTAGCGAGTCGAGCGGTCGCGGATCGGATGCAAACGTGTCGGCGTCTTAAAAATAATACCGTGACTCTAGGAACTATCCGCCTTGCCATGGACCATGGATCACCGTGGTGGTGCCTCCCGCCGACGACGCGAATCCCTCCTCGGACTGCCCGCAGGCGTTCGCAGCGCGGACGTCTTCAAAAGGAGATCCTCGAGGAACACCATCAGTCCACTCCGCGCACTCCAGGGAGATCCGCGTCACGCGCAACCACTCTCCGAACAAGGCACTTTCAGTCTATCGGATGAGGAATCGCCGAGGACACGGCGATGACGATTGACGACGACGACGATTGACAACGACGATTGGTGACGATCAGGACAGTCGTCGGGATTGACCGTAAGAAGAACGTCACGCGGCTGGCTCTCGGCGTTGTCCAAGTCGCTCTCGTCCTGCCGAGATCACGGGTGGACTATGAGCACCCGCACTTCTCGACGACCATGCCCGGCAACCGCGAGAACACGATCTGGTACTCGTTGTCGAAGTACAGCATTGTGATCTCGGAAAGCTTCCTGGGTGCGCAGCATGGCCCGGTGTTGTTTGGCGGTTCCGCCAGGCTGACGATGTGCGTGTTCGGATAGGTCGGGAGGAAGGCCATTGGACAGTCGCCCGAGCAGTAATTGGCATCGTATCTGCGGCACAAAGGTTCGGGATTGCCGATCATTAATTGCGGATGTCACCGATCAATTCGCGACGTGATGATTATTAATTATAATTTAGTTTGCTTATATGTTTAAATTATTTTTAAACTGAAATAATCTATTCAGTGAAAATCGATTGTAGGAGATTTCCCCCGTTTAAAAAAAATATAATTTCTAATCGATTTTGTTGTTGAATTAATATCCATTTCTATTTTGTAATTACTATTAATGGCAAAATAATTGATCAATTAACGTTACGTATTTAGGTATTGTTGATTGTACTCGAAGTATAGGCACGTGCACCGGTAACGCACAGCGCACAAAAAATATTTTTAGACCGAACGTGCGCAACAACAGTTTAGCATTGTTGATGTAGAACCGTTCTACGTGCTGGCAAGAAAGCCGTGGTACCTCCATTATACCAAGGTACCAAGCCGCGCTTCGCTCAAATATTTCTCCCTCGTCGGAAAAATCTCCGGCGAGTACGTGCTCGACCGGCGATGCATTAATCGCCGGTCACAAGTCACAATTTATTCTCGCGGAAGTACGCACGTTTCAGATATTTTTTACGTACGCTTGAAAGAAATGGAATGAAACGGCGTGAAACGTATCGCGTTCTCATAACTTACACGGAGAATCCTGCTGTCATTCTCAAAGAAAGATCTATCTTTCCATTATGCCTTCATACGGAGAAGGCTTGTTCTCGCTTATCGTGAAACACACTTGTCCATATCGCTCTTATGGCTGGCACAAAGCAAGAGAATTGATGCAAGATACTCACTTTTTGGGCGCGATTATCCAGTCCCAGCCGAACTTCTCGAAGTCCACCGTGAGTTTATACCGGCAACACCTGGTCTCGTGGCTGGCTTCGTCGCAGTTTAGCCCCACGTTCCTCTTGATCCTGGAGGCTCGTCGCGAGTCGAGCTCCTGCATCTGCACCTCGAGGTACGGGGCGTACTCCGCGCCGGCATTCGTCTCGACTAGCCTGCCCGAGTTCCTGCGATGATTACTGCCAGGTCCCGTGATCTTCAGGGCGACGCCCAGGTTGTCCCTGGGATGCTTGAACCACTCAGCCACCATCCGTCTGAGGTCGATCGTGATCCAGCCACCCCGTCGATTGTACGGCCGGGGGTGCTTCGTGGTCAAGGGTGGGCCCAGCAGCGGTCCACCTGTCTCGGTCACACCGCGCAGGATCCTCTGCAACGTGATCGTTACCGGACCGGTATCCCGGCTTTCCAGACTCTCCATCGACTCGCCGTGCTCCGACAATTCTGGATTTACACCCCATATCCATAGGGACAGTTCCGCCCTGGTGACGCGATGTTGGACCACCTTGTCGGAGAACTTGAAGTACAGCACGTCCAGGTTGCTTTTCGAGTGCCTCAGTTTCTGATCTGCAAGAAAGCAGCAATTCATCGCTCGATTAGTCATTCACTTGCGACGCGCAATAATCATCGGCGATTATTTTACTTTTCTTTGTTGACTTTCTTTCTTAGCTCTTTACAATTCTTAGCTATTTATAAATCATATTAAGATAAATCGAGAAACGGAGAGAAAGAGAGAGAGAGAGAGAGAGAGAGAGAGAGAGAGAAGTAAACGTGAGAGGTCAGGGAAGTAATGTATCTTGAAGTCTCGTTTTACATGATTGCAATAGATTCAAAACATTGCATAAAGTTGCATAAGATCAACAGATTTGCATATTTTCTTAGTATCTTTTCTTTCAGTACGATCGCGTACACACGATTAGTAAATGCTGCGTATGCTGTAGCATACGCGATGCGCGTCAACAATTATGTCGGAAAATTCCGAGGAGGCGATACAGTCTCCCGTCGATAGTCACGTCGACGCACATAACGCGTTGCCGGCGCGATAAAGTGCATGCCTTTCTTTGCCTCCGCACGTGAACGCGCCTTTTCGCATTTCCGCAATGCGCTGCAGATCCGCGTTGCGTTATTTATTCTTCGTGAATGAACGGATTCTCATTCTTGGCAAACCATTGCGCGTCCATTGCCACATGCTGTCGATAAACAAGTATCGCTACACTGCATTTTCCTCGCCACTGTGTTATCTGCGTGAACGGAAATATTAGATTAGCGCGGACTGATGCAATTAAAACTACGGCAAAATGAAAATACGCAAATATTTTTATGCTTTGGGAGGCGCTAGTATGCGGAGATGCGTCTCGAGTAAAACGGAGTACGTCCTCGTACGTTTCCTCGTACGATTTCTGATAGCGTTTAAGTGCTCCGCAAGCATCTCGGTGATACTAGACCGAGTCTCGATTTTCTCGCGCACTCGTTTCGGATCCAAGAATAATATCTCGCGTCGTATTTCCAACATCTAGAAAGTTGTCTCGGCACATAAATAACGAAGATGCACTATGCTACAAGAGGCCATTTTTCCTTTGCACCCGGCGGCAAGATAAAGATGTAAAAACGCGAGAGGCGCCCAAGAAAGTAGAGAACCGTTGATGCCAAAGATCGTTCCGCACTAACGCGAGACTGGAACAACTTTGTTCGTTCAGTCGAATGTGGGGTTATCGGGACTAGAAAATGAACGCGATAATCGTCTTCGTATTCGTCTCGAGCTATTCGCGGCGAACGGTACAAAGTTAACGTTCGGGAACGCTTAACATCCGAAGCTGACGCGCGAATCGACGCGGTTGATTCTTATCGCCGATCGTTGCGATCGCACGATCGCCTTGCAAGTGAGAGTCCGTGAAAGAAAAAGGAAAGAAAGAAAAAATGAGAAAGGGAGAGAGACACCGTAGTAGATCGCGGGCGGAAAACGACGGCACGAGTGATCGCGTCGATCATCGATCGCTCCGCGCAATCGGGATCACGGCGTGGTTACCGGTGATCTAGAGGTGATCTAGATTGGCGATGCGTGTCGAGAGTGTTCGAGTAATTACCCGCAATCGTGACTGATAACGAGGCGAAAGCATCGGGCGATAAAAGAGTGGCGCGTTAGAAAACAGTGTCTTATACCGCGGATACGAAAACGATAATCGATACGCGATCGCGCACACTTTCTACGATCGGTGTTATAACGGCGACGTAGTCGTCGCTATTTCCGCGCGATTGCCAGGCTTTTTACGAATGAGGGAGCACGCGAATTATACGCCATAATCTCGTGCAAGTGTGTATGTACGATCGGCGTGCGTCTTTTCTCAAAATAAGTTTATCAAAGCAATACTTCCTTCGTCGTTCGCCGCTGCTCTCGCGAGCGAGATCGAGCGGGACACACGTCTAGTGCTCGTTTTTCTGAGTGCCGGTAACGATTTAATAGCGTTGTTAAGAGCGCGCTTCCTCGACGCGATCGCAATTTCATTAACGACGTGAAATTTCCGACGTTACGTTATCAGCGGGATGCGCCCTCGGCAACGATCGAAAGCATCGGACGAATCGCGATTAACGGAACGATTATTCATGCCGTTCTATATACGACAATATCGCGAACGATAATATCCGGTATAAAATCGATCTCTCCGGATCGCCGCAGCAACTTGAGAATTTCTCCGATAACAGATGTGAGATCCAGAGACGAAGTGAATTTACTTTTGTATCCTCTAAAGTAAAAAAAGTGAAAACTGAATCATTAATTAAATAAATCTTTTAGTGAAAAATTAAAAAGTCACACACAAATAAATTCCGAAATTAATCTCCTAAACGAAGTAATGGTATTTCTCGATATCGATTTGCTCGTCCAGTTTATCACAATCGGGATTGCATGGAATTAGCGACAAAACCTCGTGGACGTGGTTGGTTTTCAAAATAAGAAGGTCCGATCAGCTTGGAAAATCCTTCTCGCTGTGGCGAATGGCGGTTTCGCAAAAAACGCCTCACCCGCGCAAGGACCAGCGATTTCTCCCTTGATCTCGCGATCGATCTTGATGGATCGGCAATAAATCAGGAAGCGAGGCTCAGCACGAAGCCGTCCTCGAGTTTCTTGCTGCTCGTACGAACTCGCGACGCACGTGCGTCCCGCATTTTACCCCGATGACCGACGTTGCGGACTCTCGACCCTGGATCTCTTGGATCGACCGATCGATCGATCGGCGGCGAGAAGGGGAGGGCGGCATGCATGGAAAAACGAAAAAAGGAAGCAGCAGGAGGTAGATTTATGTACACGGTTGGAGCTCGGTGAGGCCTCTATTCAGGCCAGCAACGCTCGCGGTAAGGCCGCACTTCCACGAAGGGTAAAGCCACCTCAAATCGTACCGTTACGCGAGAGCGAGCGACGTTTTTCTGCCGACCGATCAATCAGCGCTCGTGAATCGCCGATCGATACTCCGGCGCGACTCGGATCTTCTAAGCCGGTTTCTGCGCTCGTCCTGGTATTCGACTGGTTCCTCGCCGGTCGCCGATCGCGTAAGAAGTTTTCCATGAAGCTTATGAATCTCACGTGGAGGGAACGTTTCCTCACGAGTGCGCGAAAGAACGCCCGCGGAGTCGAGAGGCGCGACGCGAGTCCGTGGCTTGCAATTAGCACGAGAGATCCGTATCAGAGTAAACTCCGTGAGAGTAACATTTCAGATCAGAGATCCTCGAGCAGAGATGTCTTCCGTTATTCGACACACGCAAGTACACGAAAGGGAGGCCGGGGGAGGTGGGATGAGAGACACGCGACTTAGACTTTCCTCAATTTTGCATAATTCTGGATAATTCGGGTGGCGGAATTGCGTGACGTGGGACCACTTTCGTGAACGTTTCATGAGAGTGCACCGGTGACGCGGACGATCAGCCGCGCCTGCGAGCCCCGGATCTCCCGGTTTTCCAGCATTTCGGAATAATTCGATTACCCGTCCACCGCCCCTCGCGATCTACCCTCGTCTCGCTTTTATTCGACGTCGCTGTCACTGTCACCCGTCACACAACAGAGTCATTCCGTTCTCTGCCAACGACGCTATCGTCTGACGCGCGCATCTACCCCGTAGACGTCCACCCGTAGACATCCACCCGCGTGTACGGGTGCTACCGCGTGTCTACCCGTCACGCTTGCGGGCAAACGTCTACCCGATCCTTCACTTCTCGCTTCCCGCTTGCAGCCCTCTCGGAAAATTAATTATTATTAATCACGTCAACTTTGTGGATTTTACGGATGCGCACCCCCGCACGCCCTTACGCGTTTTGAGCTGGCTGCAGGCCGTTAACGAGAGAAAGTTTGACAGCTCCAAGAGCCTCTCACACGCATCGCACAGCAGCCGCGACTGCTAATCTGCTCGGCGGATTCGCTGTTAATCGGCCGGCGATACGGCCGTGTAAATTGACGAATAATTATTGAGCTTATTTGGCCAAAGAGTGAGATAATTCAAGCGATATAATTCAATCAGAGAAAGGCGATATCCGCAATCACCGGCGCCGGTCGTGATACTTTATTCAACAAAGTGTCAAACAATTCGTTAACGTATCAGATTTCGATTACGCTATCGCAAATTTTATCGCGAGTTCACGTGCAAGACACTTCTCCGGGTCTGGAGCTTACGCGTTTTCTTTTTCTTTTTTGATGACCTGGAGAATATCGCGAATACCGTCGCGGTCGTGCCGATCCGATCGGCGGTGGACCCGCGGAAATTTTCCAGCTAATTCGCGAGGGGAATCGCGCTTTTCGCCGATCGCGTCGGCGTTTCGCGACGTGGAGAAAACTCGGGTTCGATTGATCGTATGCGCGTGCAGAAAACGATCGGGAAAGCGAGAGACAGGAGAACACGCAAACGAGCGGGTGGAAATCATGGAAAACAACGGTGATACCGCGCGGTGTCGTGGCCCTGCCTATAAATAAAGCGAAGAAATAATTGATACGCGACGACCTCCTACCATAACGCGCGCCGCGATCTCCCTTCTCGTTCACCCGGGACACATTCCCGATGCACTTTTGCACCGCTATCGGCCAAAGATTCTTTCGCTCTTCAAGACTGCGCCTCGCAACGTAAGAGCAGCGACGAACGTTTAAAAATATCGTGCGACAAATCGTTCATATCTCATTGTGATACTCCGTGCGCGCATGTTCTGTTCAGCTGATCAGATGTTTTCGACGAGATTGCCTCGTTAGGCGATAATTCGTCCCACTCGCAAATTTCTGAAGCCATTCGCATATTCTCTTGAATTATATTAATGATTTTTGCAAACGAATATGCATGGAGTGTCTTATAAATTTCTTCTCCGAATTTATTTCATTTATAATTACTTTCCTTCCAGAAAGAATATTCGTCGATGACAATCGATGTTTGATTATTTTTGAAAAAATAGATAACTCGGATGCGATCCCGTGAAGCGATTAAAAATGTTCGGCGCGATTTTATCACGCGCTGAAGCATATTCGCGGCAGCCAGAAAGTCTTTCTACGTTTGTTTCGCCGTGTCGTGCAATGCGAGTGACCTCCGTTCGCTAAAATCTATATTTAGCTGAAGCGCTGAAGCGCACGATGTACTTAGTGCTTTGGCTTTGGTTTTCACCCCGTGCCCTTCCTTCTTTTTGTCTTTTACCTTTCCCACCCCTGCCTGCTGCCCACGACGCCGGCTGTCACATTCACGGCGTGCATTTATTTGTGGCTGCGCGACGACGCATCGGCTCGAGAACTCGCGTTTCGTCACATGCATTCGGAAGCGTAATTCTCACAAAGTCGCAATTGGCAATCCTGACGAATTGTTAAGCACACATGTACGCGATAAAAGTTACCGGACAAAGAGAGGGTTTACATCATCGAATTAAATTGCTGAAACATTCTCAATCTTCTCAGAGCAATCTGTGGTAATCAATTTCAGATTTCATCGAGGAAGGTCGTTAATTATCCAAACGATCAAATTCGGTCGCATCTCGACTGTCTCGTTCTTATTTCTTTCAAGGTGCACATCTGACTGTTCAATCTAGGTCTATAATCTTCAGTCTCTTGCGGGGAAAATCTCTTTGTGTCGCCAGAATTAAATGACACCACGAGAAAGACGCGCGTCATCTTCGCGCGACTCACCGCTTTTTGGCGAAGGGCGCCTCTTTTCTGGCCGCGACTTTAAATATAGTCCGAAACCTCACGCGCCAGACGGTCTGCAGCCTCGTCTGGACGAAAATAAGCCACCATCTTTCCCGTCTTGGCGCCTACTTTCTTTCCGTTTTTCCCGGCCGATCCCGACGCAGCGGCTCGTGCCTCCCCTTGTCCGACCTTCAAGGCACGGTGGAACGAAAAGGGATCGGGGAGAAGCGGCGAGAATCCAAAAGCGGAGTAGCTTCGACCTTGAGACGACGACCGAAAAATTTTCTCATTCAGAAATACGCGAATCATCACGAGTCTTGAATTAATTCTACTCCGCTCTCTTAATTTCTCGATAAACTCGATTAATTTTAATTTTAATCAATTTAATTTTACAGCAGTTAGCAGTTTATCCAGCTTGAAAGCGTCGAAAGGAGTGGGTTCCTGCGGACGATGAGACGTCGACTTGCACGTCCGAATTGGCTGAAACAGCCGAGGGGTAGCACCGTCGAGAGGTGGGCTTTGCGTGTGTCTACACGCGAAAACTGTCTGTACGCACACCCACCCGCTCGCACGCGCGGAGCGTTGAACCCCGAAATTAATGTTGTAACGCAATGTCGTATCCCCCCGTATCGTCCCGTCTCATCCCACACCCCCCAGCTGGTTGCCGTCTCGTTGCGCCTAAAGCCGCTCAATAACCTGCTCTCTGACTTCGACTTGTGGGAATACCTAATTGCACTAATGATTCTGCAAGCCCGTAGGGCGCGGGGGTGAACGACCCTTCGCGGATTTGTCGCGTGGAGAACGCACTCGCAGCGAACGCGAAAGCAAGTAGACAACGATCTACGAGAATCTTGCGATCTACCTAAAAATCTGCATTGTACGTATTTTGCAATCGCGTAAACTTGATAAAGAACATTGCACATCAGGCTTTCGATCGTCTGTGGCGCCAAAAAAACATCCAAGCCCTCATTAAAAAGTTTCGCTCGTTTCGCGAAAGGTTCGTGCGACTCGCGCCGGATTCACGCGTGCAACGGTTGCGTTAAATTTATTACCGAGAATCGCGCGTTCAACACGATCGATGATAATTCTAATTCCCCGCGCGCACGCAGGCGGGCACGGGGGTGCCGCACTACCTATCTACAAGCAGTTATCGTTTTTCCGGTGGCGCGAAACGAGCGAACGGACGTGCACCCTCCCGTCTTCGTGAAACGTCGAGGGATCACCTTCGCGCGGGGGTGGCTCGTCGAAGCGAAACCGGATGTAAAAACTGCCGTCCCCGAGTAATCTGCATCGCGTGACGCACAGGCGGCCCGCAATTGCGACTGCACTTCGACAGTATAACAGCGTAACTCGATAAAATCCGCATTTGGGTCACGCGTACTCGTTCCTTCCCTTCCTCTCGTGCTCGTTCCTTCTTTCTCTCCGCCTGCCTTCCTTTCTCGCTCTTTCTTTTTTTCTCTCTCGCCCCTTACGTACGTGTGTACGTGTGTGTGTCCGGTTCCCGCTACCTGTTTCGCTTTTTCCCTCGAAAGGGCCTGCCTTGCGGTATCGCGTGCGTTTATGCACCCGCGCCCCTGCTCGGAGCACGGCACAGCGTGCGGTAAAAGGGGGTAGAAAAGAAATGGAAACGCCTCTTGTGCACCTCGATCGCGCCTTCTCGCCAAGTAAATCTGTCGGATAACGGAAAGGGAAAGCCGCCGGAAGTGATCGCGTAAGCTCTTTGGCGCGGCACCGAAATCCTCGATTACGATATTCCTGCGATATGATAGAACGCCTCGGCAAGCTGGATACGCGTTCTAGGGATACGCGATCAAGTCCGACCTGATCTTGCATATCGTGCAACGATAACACACGTCAGATTGTTACGTAACAGTAGTAACCCTTAAATGCACTCACAGCGAGCGATGTGATATTCGTACCTTTAATACTCGCTCCGGGGAGTCAGGAACACGACAAACTGGTTTTCTTTGCGAGACTTACTCATAGATCGTGCGTGGAGTTTCTCATCGACGCTGTTCTACCGACGGTCTCTTTAATAAAATCCATCCAACTACGATTTCATCAGAAATGATAATCGAGTGTTAAAAAATAACAAAGGAAATTTGAAATCATACAATTGTTATCATAGTTTCCTTTTTTTTAATCCATAATTTTAATAAAAATAGAAATGTACAACGTCTCGCTACATGAGCGTCTTGATTATCATGAATGGACTCTAAATGGACTCGAATATCTCTGAATTCGTTGCAATTACGTGTGTTTCGTAATTACATCGGGGATCTTTTAGGCCAAGAAAATCGAAAAGGTGAGAAAGACCGAGGCGAGTGAGCACCACTGAAAACACGGCACCTGTCTGCGAGTATGCTGACCGCAGTGGCACTATCTAGCGTCTATCATTATTCGCATCGGATACGTATTTATGTCAGATTTGCTAATTTCGTTGGGACAAGCTGATTTAAGAGCAACGCGGAATGACAGTCGAGTGAGGGACCACAATGGGCGAGAGAGTGGACGGGAGTGATGCACGAGGGTGATACTCACGATCGGCAGAAAGTAAAGGGGAGGAGATGGACGTGACGATGAGAATAATCGTGGCAAAAGCGGTACAGCCGTGCAAAAGATAATCTGCGTGAATAATGGACAGGCTCGCCTACAGCATCACGAACCATCAGCCGCGCGATCCTCCGTCCATCGTGGAACTCTGTCAAGTCCATGACTATTACCAAACGTCCGCGCGTGAGTCTAATTTAATGAGAAAACGGCTCTCGTCTCTCAAAAGTCTTAAGTCTTGAGTAGTTCGCGATAATATGTGTACACACACACACACACACACACACGCACATATATATATATATATATATATATATATATATATTCTTTTTACAGATAGAATGTCGGCGCGATATCGTAGAATCGCACATTCTTTTCTGAATTTAATAGAGAGAGAGAAAGAGAGACCAACAGATTGAGAAGAAATTGCTACCGTATAAAAAATGATTCCGGCAACACAATTTTTTAGTTTAAGCTACTAAAAACACGGTGTTTTAATAATAAAAGTGAGATATAAGAGAAGAACGTCATATCGAAAAGGAAATCGTGTTACTTGGACGTTAGCATGAACGGCGACGTAGTTTCAACTGCAATGTTGATGCAATTCGCAGAAACAGTTCCGTGATAGCGCCGACGCATTCTGTGAAAAATAATATTTTCGAGGCAATACACAACGGCGCTTTTAATAATTCTTAATTAGGTCGTGCCCCGCATTAATTATCGAATTGCAGAGTGATTTACGAGCGTCAGTATTGCAAATAATAATAAAAATAGAAAATTCAGTGACATGGATAAACTCGCCGAACTTATATAAGCGACCAAATATCACTATAGTGTAATAATTATATATACAGAAATTTATAAAAAGAAATTTACTGTAAAATAATGTAATCGCATGAATTCAACTTTGATCCCACGTGCAGTGTCTGGTGAAAATCTGACATATAACGCAACGAAAAAAAAATTGGCGCTTATAAATAAATTGTACTTATAAATAAATTATTATTCACGCTACAAAACTGAGAGAACAAAAGGGAGACCGACGTTATAGCGCGCTCGAATCGATACTACCGTCAATGCTACCCTCGGAAACGCTCGAAATATGTAAAAAATTTTTTATGCAACTCGACTTGCGAGGCACACCATAGACTACACTCTACATATCTACACTTGTAAAAATATTTCAGCACGATCTTATTCCGCAATTCTTCTTTCCCTACTGGATCTCCGGGTCGCGCCGCCGCTTTGAGCAATCATTGCTCCAGCTGAGCATCGTGTAAATTGCCTTCCTAGAGTAGCTCCGGGCGCTACGTCATGGACTAGGCCCCGTCCTAACATAATGTGGTCCTAACAGCCGCCAGTCACCTACAGACAGCTTTAACGCGATAATGGCGATGGGCCTGACCTAGGCTGTGCACCGGCCATGACCTTCGTTGCGGATGGAGGCCGGTTCGTCGTTCGCACACGTATGCATTCGCGCGAGACTCGACGATCGCGTCGATCTAGGCGATTCGACTCTATACTTATGATGTCTACACTCGATCCGAAAGAGAAAGAGCGAGAGAGAGAGAGCGTGGAATCAGAATAGAGATCGACAGAACCCGTCTTCAAATTTCAATCTTCACATTTACGAGGTTCGCTGTGCGATTCTCGTTTTCAGGAAACGTCATCTATTAAGAATAAAAATTAAAGTCAATAGAGAGAGAGAGAGAGAGTTCTCTTGTATCGAAGAATAATTTTGGGAGAAAACCGGCATGAGCTTGCGCTCGTTGCGAATAAAAGCGAGATCAGTATGGCGATCTTGGTCCCGGAAAAAATCCCCGTTGCCTGTGCTAATTATGACGTTGATGCCTATCAGCCTTATCTGCACAGGACGGTGTCATTGTCATTGAACTTTTTCATGCACTTAATTGGCCCCTCTATCTGGTATCGTCTGAATACGCGTCGGCGATACACGCGAGAAAAACATTTAAAAGGCAGTTAATCAATCACGTCTACAGTGACGGACCGACGTGTGCGCGCTGTATATTTCCTGCGGGGAATAATTTCGATTAACGTCATCGTGGTTGCGCGGCGGTGACTACAAAGAGACGCGGATCCTCGTGATAGATTTTTGACAGCGCGATTGCCGGTCGCGGAAAGTACTGAATTGTCATTTACGCAGTAGAGCCCATTGCGCCGACCTCCATATATCGCAAACGCCGTTAATTAATTTGCAGTTACTTGAAAACTGTAAGTTTATCGAGGCCGCGATATCGGAACGAGCACGATTTCTCTTGAATGCGACTCCCGCTATCTGCGGTTCAAAAGGAGCGTGCGACATCCGCGACAGCTGGAGAAGTGCCGCAATTATAAATCGTTGATTCGGTCTGACACGGCGAAGAATAAAAGATATCGCCAGCAAGTGTGCAATGACTTATCGGTGCTTCGTGCGATGCAAGATTCGCAGACGTACGTGTAGGTACACACGCACACGCTTATCCGTTCGTGTACTTACACATAGGCCGATCGACCTGTGCGAGCAAGAGGTGATCGAGATCGTTCGATCTCTCGAAGACATCGGGCAAAAAACTGCTGGTCGATTCGCCGAAGGAGATATCAAGATACTGAAGGAACGCGCGTGAAAATCGAAGAAAACGGACAAAGGAAAGAGAAAGAAAGGAACGCAGAGGATCAATTGTGATCCAGAAACGAAATTTCGATGAAGAAAAACGCGGAAGGACGACGAAGGAAGGAAATCTAAAATCTTTTCGAAAAACGAGATTCCTTCACAATGAGAGAAAATAGTCGAGCACTGTAGACATGATAAAGAACGAAGCACGCAAGTATCGCGCATAAGGAGCGGTCAAGCAGCGCAGATAAGAAAAGGAAAAGATAGCAGAAAGAAAATTGAATAAAACGCTGATAGACCAGTGCAATGTACATCGATAAAAAACGACGTACAGAAGAAAGAAAAACAGGGACGATGTTAAAAATAGCACGAGTGCAGACTTCGAAATTGGAATTTAAAATAACAAAAATGACGAGTGCAAGAAAGATGCTGCGGGAACAATCGCGAACGAAATCGGAATGAAAGGCAAAACTTATTTGCGTCTAGTGAAAAGTGTAATGTGGCAATTTCTGAGTATTAATTGTTTATGAGCGCCATTTACAATCTATTCTTCTAACGAGATAATTAGATATATCTCTTAAATACATTAATATGGCGATCTGATTGGCTAATAAATTTCTTGAGATCACATTCAAGACGATTTAATAATGGAATTTAAAAAATGGAATAAAATATGAATACCGTTTTGCAAGAAGGGGCAAAAATTCGTGTAGATGAATTTCCAAAGATCCTTCCCCGCGAGCGGGTGGAAGCGGGCGATCTCGGGTGAGACGCGATAACCCGCCACGAGTACACGATACCGGATTGATCACTCTTCTTTCTTTTCTTTTGTTTGACAGAAAGTTCGTTAATATTTGTATGCAACTGCTGGTTCTATTTTTATTCTCCTGTCGCAGCGACGCCGGTATCGAGATCCGGTGGCCGCGGATGCGGTTACCGCTGCGCTTCGCTTACGCGCGCAGTACGCACGCACCGTGCGTTATAAGGCGCCGCATTATCCAATTATATATTTATTTTCACTAAATCGTTCCGGCTATTAATCTCACCGATAATGCCGGGCAGTGGCGTAACTTTCGAGCTTTCGTGTGCGTGGCTCGACACGCTCGCGTTATCTATTTCGATATACAAGCTGTACGCGAGCTGAGTTTCGAGCGCTGCAACGACAAGATTGGTTTAGAAAATGCGCTAATTAATAACGCGGATTCAACGAACGAATCGCTCATCCAGTTCACTTCTTTATGGTCCCTTCTGTGTGGCGTAAGCCGAAAAACTGGCGATATAATGCAGCGCTAGATCGTTGCGGAAACTTCGATCCCGGGGCCCTCGTATATTCTGATCGCCCCCTCCGGTGCTGGCAGAAAATAAAGCCATAATTGGCGCGATTACAAATAATAATAAGTCGACGCTTATCATCGGAATACCAAAGTGTCCGTAATCACGCGAGGCGCGATAATCGTCCGTAGTATGTGGCCGGGCTGCTAGTGAACTTTGTCAAACGGCCGGCGATCGTCATCATCGTCATCGCGGAGGCGAGGCGGGGCAAATTACGCTTATAAAATTCAAATTCGCTCGAAAAGAAGACCCGCACCGCCGGCCCGATCGGTTTCCCCGGCGAGCTCCTAAGCAGGTCGTTGATCTTATTTTGTTCACTTTTTTTTTCGCGAACACGGGGGCCTTAATAACGGGTTGCGGTCCTACCACCACTATTACGTGCTTAGCGGCAAGTGGCTCGAAGACAGTTTCGCCCGAGGGACTCGTGCGGCGGCGGCAAACCGTTTGGAGTTCCTTCTCTCTGCTCCTTATATTTTAACAAGTGTATATTATATGCAGAGCGCATATAGGGTGTCCCCGAAAACGCGCGGCATCCTTAACCCTCCTCGGTCTTTGCGGCTGTCCACTTGCGCGACCGTCCGTGCTTAATCTTTTGCACATCCTGCTCACCATCTATAAATAACGATGACATGTATTTTTGCAATCTGTCCGAAGATTTCTGCGGTCGATGTTTGCGATTTTGATCAATGCACGTGACGGATATGTGATCAGGTAGCTCAACTCGTGCGACGAAAAATCGCACAATTTCTAGGAAACCTTCGCGAGGGTTGCTGAAGTTCCGGGACACCTGGTATACGGTATTGTATGGGAATCTGCACTCAGGAGGCACTGAGCCTCGATAAGGCCCATTATCGCTTTGCGAGGGTCCTCGAGAGGCTACAGGGTGGAAGCGAATTTTCGAGCGGAGACGTTGGAAGATCGCGCGAGAGGATCGAAGGATGTTCAATTGATTTTACTTTCCTCGCATTTTACTTCACCGTATTTGAACAAATAAATTATCGGCGAACGAATTATATCCGGCGATCAGGTAATCGTAGAGTTTAACAGTAAGCAAGGGGATGTCGGGGATGTTTCGAGCGGGTTATATAATTGTTACTTCGACTGTTAAGTTACGAGATGCTCATCGGTGACGATGATACGATGCAATTCAGTGTAATGTATAATGTTGCATGCGGCGTACGCGCGCGTGCATACACGCGAGTCATGCCGGGCGGATCGCCGCCAAGTCGCTCAGGTTCATTTACTTGACGTCGCCAAGGAAAACATGATCAGTGTGGTGTATGAAATATTACCACACACAGTAATTAATTCTGAACAAACCGTGGCGCCTGGGTGACACGGTCTTTGGGACCGTAACGCTACCTGTTACTGAGAGATATGCATAAGAGTTTTTGCAGCCGCGCAGCTCGGTCTGAACCGCTGCGCCGTCTTGCAAAAAGTCGAGACCACAACGCATATAACGCATTCGTATAATTTGTCGGGAGGTTATTGATATGCCATGTATATACATTGTGCCACGTTCTGCATATTAATTAAGAGTTGCGCGCTTAGGTGAGGACGCCTTCCGCGAATCTCGAAATTCCCTGACATTCAATTTTATTGTCGTGACACATTCGTAAAAAGAAGTCGAATCATAATTTAGTATTTATAATCGTGAAAATAATGATTTACTAATATAATACAGTCGGAGTTTCCGATAACAGATAATTCTTCTGGAGTTTCAACGTATTATGACACGAAACAATTTTCGACCAAGACCAAACTTTAAGAAAAAAGTCATAAAAAGGATAAGAGTTGCATTCCGATACAAACATGTATAAATTCGCAAAAAGGTAAAAAGGTAAGGTGCATAATCATCATAAAAAAGGTAAAAAGGTAAGCATAATTATCATAAAAGTATGCATAAAATTAACAATGCAATCTCAGAGACCTGGGAGAAGAGAAAAAGAGGAATAAATTCTTTTTCATACTTGTAGCCATAATATTTAATAATTGATATATCATGATATCTGAAGATTTCGTGAGTGCATTCGATAATATTATTTCTATATTTTCTATTGTTGTGACTTCTGTATTGTCCGTGACTTTTGCCAGAGAAAAAGAAGATTCACGCTAGGAATAGAGCACTAAATTAGCACTTAAATAGCAATTAATATTGGTACATTTTTTCTGCTATTCTTATTCCGATTTTTTATGGTAGAGGTGCTAACTTGACAGATGAAAATCATTTATATAAATACAAAAAGAAATAGCAATACTAACTTTAAGAAGAAGCAAATATTGAATTACATCTAATATTTTGCAACGCCGATTGTCAAACGTTTGGCAACGTTGCATCGAGCCATGCGATATTGGTTACAGATTCATTTATCATATGAACAATTGCATTTCTTACTGTTACCGGCGAATTTAAGTAGTGGAAAATATTATCGACATCCTTTTTTTCGACTTTGACACCGCAAAGTGTCCTGTTCAATCTCGGAAAAAACAGTCGAGAGCCGACCCTTAAGAAAGAAAATATTCCAAATGATTTGTATCTCGCACACGACGTTGGCAATTTTTCATCAAAGTTCGCGATTTCGTGTGTGAAATTTATTATCAATTTTACTCAAGAATAAAACAAGATAAAATGACATCACGAGCTTAGTCTGTCACCTGAGTTAAATATTATCATTATCTCAGTTCTATGGGACGTACATACTAAAAGAAGGAAACGGAAAAGGAAACTTACGGGGCTGCGCCAAGGCAAAGACGCTCTCTGTCTTCGCGGCGTACTCGTCGACCTCGTCGTGGTACGTGATACCGGGTTCGAGCGGCTGATCGGACTGCATCCCGTACATGTCCATCAGCTTCGAGATCGGCGGGATCTTCGGCGGGGCCCAGCCCGTCATGTTCGGCGCTTGTTTCAGCCCGAGCTTGTTCAGAATCTGCTCCTTGATGGCCTCCAGACTGAGCGCGCGAATCTCCTCATGCATCCTGCAAGCGTTGCAGGCATTACCAGCCATCGCCAGGTGCCGGACGGGGGCCTTCTCGATGCCGGGGGCGTCGAAGGCACCGAGGAGGACCAGAGATAGTAGCAGTAGCGCCCTCGTGACCATCTTGGCTCAAGGTCGCCCTTGATCGGATCAACTACGATCGGCCTTCGGTCGTGGGAGAAACGATCAGATGATCGATAGCATCGTCGCTCAATTCACGCCAAGTCCTCCTAGTTCTCCCTTGGGATTTATCCTCTAATGCGTTAATTCCGCGAACGGAAAAGTCTCTTCTCTCTGCACCGTTCGGCTCTTGTCGTCCGTTTTACTTGGTGTTTCCGCGCAACACTCACTTCTCTTGCAGGCAGAGTCTCTTTAGTCGTTGTTTATCGCGTAGCGCCAACTTCTTCTTGAATTTGCGCAACCACACGTTCTCCTCTTCCCTCGTGTCCTTATCGTGGGACTCGTCAATCCGCCCTGAAGTCGGTGCTCCGCCGTAACCAGGCGACCGGCCTTGATCACGATCCGCACGATCCAGTTTCGCTTCCTTCCTTCCGGATCGGGAAAGGGTCGCCGATGCTCTCCGGTGTTCTCCACTTTATGGGATTCACCAAAACCTCTCTCACGCACACCAATCACCGCGGGAGAAAATCACAAGGCACTTGAGCGTCTCGGTTAGCCTCTCGGAAACCGTGCGGTCCGTTGCATTCTCGTGACCTTCAGCCCTGGCGCCAGCCCGCTGTCATTCCAAGACGCGCGTCCTCGCGTACTCAGTGACAGATTGCGTTCTTGATCGTGCGTGATTTGAACGTCATAACACCAGATCCTGGACTCTTGGGTTGCCTCTCGAGTTCCAATTGATTCTGGAGGACCAACACGGTCCTATCTTCCTCGCGAGGCTCTTTGTTCTTTCCTGTTCGCGCTCTTACACTTCCGCTACTCGGCCGGCACCAACTGGACGTTACTACTGCGGGGACCAGTAGTCTCTCTCTCTTTCTCTTGACCTGCTTCACCCTTGTCTCACCGGCCAGGTGATCACCGACCACCAGCGAAATCCGGCGGGATCCCGTGGTCGAAGAGGAATGATCGTCCGTGACGGGCTGATAGAACCCGAATGGATCCTAAGAGCTTGCCGGCCTGTCAAGCACTGAGACAGGAGGCGCGAATTCTCACCGCATATATGTCCGATGTGGAGGCCTCCTCCTCTCTTCTTCTTCTTCTTCTTTCTTCTTCCCTCTCTCTTACACGCTCCGTTTCTCTATCACTCCCTCTTTCTCTCTCTATCCTCTCCTCTAGTTCGCCATCTCCCTCCTTCGCGCGCACACCGCTAACTTGTCTCTTTCTCCGTCTCTTCTCTCCCGTGGTATCTTACGCACTCACGTCGTAGGGGCCGAACGTATACCTACACCCGCCGCCAACAAATGTCCTCCTCTCTCTCCCTCCGTCCTCCCTCCAGCCTCCCTCGCTGTTCCCCCTGCTCCCAACCCTTTCTGTCGCCGTCGCCGATGCCGCCGTTGCCACCGCCGCCGCCACCGCCGCCGCCGTCGCCGTCGCCGCGTCGTCCGCCACCGCGAGTACCGACCCCCTCTGTCTCCCTCTCTCGAACCCGCGCGTCGACCGTCGCACCCGACGCGACCCCACCGTTCCTCATGAACCTCCTCCTCCTCTTTCTCTTCTTCTCTCTCTTTTTCTCCCCCACACCGCTCGCCTCCGCGATTTCCTCGCGCGGGTAACGACGACGCGCGCTAGCTTCGTTCGCCTATACGCGCCGGTTCGCAAATCGCCGGCCGGCACGCGCCGGTGGTTCCTCAAGATCCGGCTTCACGACCGCCGAGGAGCTTCCGACCTGACCGCTTCCGGTAAATGAGTGCACCATGACGACTACCGCCGATTGTGCAACAAGAGAGAACCATAGAATTCCTTGAAAAAGTCTTCGAGGTCAGCTAACGCCCGTTCCTGCACTCCAATGCTTCCTGGAAACGGGAGAGTTACGTAAGGGTTGCGTTGTACTTAAAATGCCATGAAAGTGCATGATGCATGAGTTATCGCATATCGTTTTTGTACTAGACCTCGTGATCTGCATTCCCATCGATGTCAATAGACATCATAGGGTGACATGGCAGCCACCCTTATTCCTAAAAATATTTTTTCTGTGCTGTTCTCTGTGCAATCGATCTTTTTTTATTATAGCAATTATTATAATAGTAATTATTATTTGCTGTTGTGATTATTATTCATCTCTCGTTAACCGCAGAATTCGAGATCTTCACAAAGCGTTGGATAAGAACAAGTATGAAAGTGAAAAAGTACGAAAGTGTGGTCGGTCGGTGGCCGCGTGGGAATGTTTTATGCATCAGTCGACTAGTATCATGCCACACTGAGGCGATCGCACATCCAGTTGTGAAATTTGTCTTCTAGTTCCTATTTTAAGCCACGCGCGGCCGATCGGCGTGCGCCGTGCTCCTTTATCTTGTGTCATATAAAACTTTCAAATTTCGTCATGTCGGTTGCACGCGCCGCGCCAGTGTGTGCAATTTGTGCACGGTCTTGACCGCGTGCGATCGGCCGATCGTATCTCTTTGCGCTCCGCGCGAGATCGAGGGCGCACGCGGGGGGCGCGTATCAATCAATCCCGATTGTGTGTGTGTGTGTGTGTGTGTATGTGTGTGTGTGTGTATATGTTGTCCCATCGATGCACGATAGCGAAATATGACAAAGATAAAAAAGAAGTAGAAAAATCGCAAAGGAGGAGGAGAAAGGAGGAGAACGATCGGGTCCAGTAAACACCAAATAGCCATGGCCGATCCCCGCCGTCCGCGTCGGCATTTGAAATCCAAATGGGACTCTCAAAACGATTCAAATCCCCCCGGCGCGCAAGATCGAAGATGCACCGCCCGTACCGGCGCGTATTCTAAACACTGGTCCTTTTGCATGCCGCATACATCTTCCTCGCGAACGCAAGACTCAGAGATTGGCGCGGCCGATTGCATCGGGGTCGGACTCGAATCGGGATCGGTCGTCCGGAATTGCTATCGGCACGGCGGATTTTTAAATTGCAAAAGCGCCGTGAGAGAGGTATCTCTCGGGAGTCTCCGAATGATCGAGAATATCAGTTCGGTTCAAGAAAGAACTTACGATTATCCACGGGGAGGGAGAAAAACGGAGGCACCCTCGACCGTAGTCCCATCGAAATCTCCACGATGTGCTCCGTGTGTCCGTTAACATATCGATCGCGAAGTAATGAGCATCTCCTGTGTGTCGTGCGTGTGTGCGCGTATGTATGCCGATCGGCAACGGACTCTTTCATCATATCGGGTTACAGGTGAACCATGGATCGGCCCGATATTGTAACCGCTGCTCCCTCGTTGCATTATGTCGTTCAATAAAATTTTATGGTTGCCTGATCACACACCAATTTCCATATTTCCCGCCGGTCGTTCGTTTCGTCGTTCCTTTTCCGGAATTAATTATGATGATTTGCATCCACGCGAAGAGGATATTGCTTATAGCTTCGCCGAAGATATCTCGCCTTGATCTCTGCGATTTTCAGCATGATTTTCTACCTTTTTTACGGGCGCCTTCATTCGTTGGATCACCGTAACGATCTACTTCTCTTTTCGCCTCTTCCTCTGCAGGTAAAGAGAGAGAGAGAGAGAGAGAGAGAGAGAGAGAGAGAGAGAGAGAGACAAATGAAAAAAACTACATAATACTTTAAAGTTAAAAATATTTTACTATATACTTACCAGTTTTTATTAATATTTTAAAGTAGAACAAAGTGATTCCTGACTTAATCATGGTAACATTTATCTCGGGAAAATTTATTATTTGCGTCATACGATTGCAGCGTTTGCCAAGCGTTGAAGTCTTCATCGCAGGCGGACGGCGTTGAGTTTCTCTTTTTATTTTTAAGAACATATGAGTGTATGTACATGCAACGTAATGATTTCCTTTGCGTACTTAGGTATTCATGTGAATAATTGACAGCGTCACGATGGACTTTGACAATGGCCCTTCGTCTCCCACGTCAAACCTGTCAATTACTCTTTTCACACAGCGCGACGAAAGACCTCACAAGAAAAATTCACTTTGCGTTCACCTTATTCGCACTTTCATACTAAAAGTGGAAGCGGTCTTCAGAATGTAGCGAAACGCCGAATCGCCACGATGAAGTATCTTCTTTTATCGGTGCAGTATGCGAACATCGTGTTGCGTTCTTCAAAATATCATATTTTGATCATTTATAAATAAATTTAGAATTGATTACGTTATTTTTGAACTCTCGTCTGTCGTTCGCAGTTGACTGATTGATCGTTCCAGCTTGATCATGACAATCGCATTGTTCCAGGCGGTACTTCCGTACGTCGCGGCGAGCATTTGTCTGCGATTCCTGAAGAACGAGTGGGAAACCGAGATTCTACTGCAGAAACCGGGGTACATTCGGCGCTGGAACGCGATCACGGCGGAATTTGAGAGTCTCGAGGCGCTCACGTTGGACAACTCCGCTTTCTGCAGCGTCGACCTGGTGAACGACTTGCGCGGCAAGACCCTCATCGTCGGCACAGATTACTCGGTGAGCATGGACCTTCGATTGCGTTAACGCGACCTTTCAAAATAAAATCGTGTCTACTCGAAATGTGTTCTGATTATGTTTTTCCAGATTGTGCCGTATGTCATCGTAAACGCAAGTACCAATGAAGTTACGGGATTCATGGGAGATGTCTGGAAGACTTTGGAAGAAATTTTGGAATTCAAGTAAGCATTTCGTGCAATTAACAAAATATTGCCATAAAATTGTCTGTGAAAAAGATTGAATAGGTAATTGATAATGCCCATTCGAATTTTTCGAATCTAATTTCCAAACCAAGAGTACCAAATTGGTAAAAATGGCTTGTGTAGCAATATGATAATCTAAGACTTTAAGAAGTTTTATAAAAAATAACAAGAGAGACAGTTCATCGATTTTTAATGTGGTCGTCGGAAATCACGTACGTTGCCGCAAGGTTCGAAGACCACGCGAGACATTCGCGTTTTCTCCCTCGCGTAGGTCTGCACAGTCGAGGCGCTGGTGGTGGTGGCTTGCCTTGACGGCGATTTGCACGGACAATTTTCGTGGCGACGCTCCTCTTCAAAGGGGTATACGCGCGACGCGAAGCCGTACGTGGAACCTGCCCAATTTTCCGCGTACCACCCACACCCACGGTGGCCACCACGCGGTATGGGTCAAAATACTCGCATGATTCATTCGTCTAGACAGGTATAAGTATAGTATCAGGATGGGGGGCAGATGGTAGCGCGGGGGCGACGAGAACGAAGAGCGAGAGGGACGGGCGGAGAGAAGGGAAAGGAAGAGCGGCAGGGCGGGAAGGGAACGACCGGTGGGGTGGTGTGTGTGTATGTGTGTGGAGGATTGGCACGACTACGCAGTAGTCGCATTAAAAGCGTTTTCTCTCTTCGTCAAAAATGCAGGACCATCTACAAGAAAGTGAAATGGACGCCCTTCTGGACGCTGTTGGAAACGAACTTCGACGAACTACTGATCGCTACATCGATGTACGTATACTCGTCGAGCTACCTAACGTACAGCGTGCCGTTCACGACCGTCTGGTAAGTTGAACGCTAGCGATCTCTCGAACCTTCAACCGATTTGTTTTCTAATATGACAGTCGAACGAAGGCTCCTCCAGGAACGAAAAACACGCGCTTACCTCGCCCTTATCGCGCAACCAGAGCTTTTTCAGCCGGAGCTTTTACACCGGTCATTAACCCCTTCCGGTTAGACACCCTCCTGTTGGCCTCTCGCGGGATATACACCCCCGCGATCGTATCTTGCTTCTCTAATGACTTTCTGATTTGGTTTTCGCGGTTTCCCCTCCCGCGTCACTTGTAGTACGTTCCACATAGGCGGCAAGGGGGAAAGAGCGAAGATAAGTTTGCGGATTCGATCGTTATCTGGAGGAAACTTCTTTCTCGCTCACGTAAAAGGTACACACGCGATCGTAAGACGAGATGCAACGCGATCTTGTAGAATGCAAACCGATTATTGCTATATGTTATACACCTTTTTTGTGCACTTTTCTCGAAGATATATCTGCTCGGATAATTTTTACTAATGATTATTAATAATGGCAGTTTTTACTTATGAATAATTCGATGATAAAATACAAAATCTTGTTGTAATTAAAAAAATTTCTTATCTTTAGGTACGCTCTATTCATCCAGCCAGACGGCGCGATCATCACTACATGGTGGTACATCAACATCTTCAGTGACGGTGCATGGACAGTGTCCTTCGTCTTCGGCATGTGTATCGCGTGCAGTATCATAGGAGTGCAGCGCGTAAAGAAGCTTACATGCATTAATAAAAAACATTTCGATGACGAGTTCTCTTCACCGTTCTTCAACATCCTTTACGTCTTGGGCGGCATGACTGGTCAAGGTAACGTACGAAGTGAAACCGGAAACAAATATTCTCAATATCAAAGAACTACGAGATGATGAAAAAATCACGAAATTGAGAATTAAAAGATAAAGCTCGCGGATTATTGCACTCATTATTTAGGATTGCAGAAAGTACCGAGGGATTTGTCCATGCGCATAATAGCACTGGCACTGTTGATGATGGGGATGCTGCTGTCCTACGGATTCAGCAGCACTCTCACTTCCTGCCTGACGAGCAAAGGAAACTCCGTCGCCATTACCAACCTTGAAGATGTAGAGACAAAGCGATCGCATTCGCTTTGCATGAGGAACAATAGCGGCGCGTATGGCTACTTCACTGTGGTACGTAAAAATAGGAACAAAGAAAAAATGCATAAATAAAACGCACGTTCTTTTCGATGCCAAGAACGTGTCCCGAAATTAAGATCATGGAAGATCACGTCTCAAAACAAAACGCGATGTTTCGCAGAACGAAACAAAGGACAGCGAACTTAAAGATAAGTGGAAAGAATTGGTGAACAAGGATTGTCCCGACATGTCGAACAAAGAGGTCCTCATTTCGCAAATGTGTCGTCCGGGTTTCGTGTACCTGGAAGTACCAGGCGTATTTCTGCCAACTTATAAGTTGGTTGAGCATACCTGCGAGCTCCTGCAGTTGCAAACCACGTACTGGAAGAGGAAATTGTCGTTTGTGCACACAAAAACGGCGTCACACCGACAACTCATCGACGCTTAGTGAGTACTTTACATCATATGTTTCGCACAAGTCGATTTATTTTATCAAAATAAAATAAATTAAATTAAAATAAAAAAAAGACAGACATTAAACTCATTTGAAATTAAGTATTGTTACTCTGTTGATAGCTTAATGCGTATGCGGTCGGCTGGGATACTGACATACCTCGAGAAAAAGTGGATCCTGGACGAATTCAACACCCCAGCTAGGCATGTTCAATCGAACACTTTCCAAGCGGTGGAATTCGTACACATTCGTTTGACCATCTGCGCACTTTTCATAATGATGTTCGTCAGCTCGTTCATCTGCATCTTGGAGAACGTTTGGTACAAGCAGCAAGAGAAATCGCAAAGGAAAAATTCTACTTTGATATTACTGGGAGTGCGCGATAGCAAGCCGAATCTCACGAAAGCGTATCAAGCGAGATCACGGCTGAGATGGCGCAGAAAATTCAATTCAATATTGTTACTCGATACAAACAATTCCGAATTCTTTCAGAATGTTACAGTACGAATTAATCGGTGGCAAATGTCGCGCTCGCGATTATAAATACATCCAAGAATTGTATTTGCAACATTATCTGGAACGAACTGCGTTTTTGATAAACGGCATGATCCGCAGGTCAATGTGTCTCATCTCTAGAGCTTAAAAAAATCACATCGAAACATCCCGAAGAATACTATCTAGCACGTTATTATTTTATTACATAACTTCCTGCGCATGGAATGAAATATTCATTAAGAGATTTGAATAATATTAATGATTGAATATTAATGGCTGGAAACGGTTGATAAACCGTTTTTTTGTAAACATACGATATTTGGTTCGTATAGGAGCGAACAATGCAAAGAGCGCAATTTTAGCAGCGAGCGTGAAGGGTTGCTTCGCCTCGTTTAATCTTGATAGCGTAGTACATAGTATACAATACAGAAAAATAATCATGGCGAACATCGTCACTGTGACCGACACATCTTCCGCGTTACGCCAATCCGTACGCGGATTCCTTCTAGAATTGCAACGTGCAATCCGATGCAACGGAGCTCCCTCTTTCTCTCATTCTCTCTCTCGTCGCTACAATATTATGTTATTCACAATTATTATAAACAACGGACATTTACAAATGCGTTATGCATCGGCATCAGATATTTTAAGGCCTATACAGATCTTACGTTACAGTTAGAGAAACTTTGGCTTCTTCTTACGCGGTGTCCCGCAACTTTGATTTTTCAGAAGGAATACGGAAGCGAGGAGAGATAGTTTGGCTGGGACGATTTTCAGCGAGGAGCGAAATCCTAATAGACGAAGTGTCTCGACAGATATCTTTTAAGTAATTCCCCGCTTCCGCATTATCGATCTCCACGACTGGTTTAATTCTATTAGGGATCCTAAACTTAATCCTAAGATGTCCAACGTGGACCTCAGCGTTCCCTTATCTTGCGAAATATATCGTATTCTCCTCGAGCATAAAAATGTATTTAACTGTGTTTGATTATTTTCTGGCCTAAGATATTCCCCGGAGGGTTTTCCAACGAAACGAGTCTCGCCTATCTCTCTACTCGATAGAAAAAAGGAAAAGAAACGAAGAGAGACGCGTAGGTATGATTTCGATGTGTACGAAGATAGACTTTTAGGATTACCACTATGACGTTCCAATGGGGGGGTTTCCTCAGCGTCTCGATGGTGCAACCTGAGGAAGAACTCATTCCGATCGTTATGGATGATCTTGTGTCTGCGGCCGCGCTCGTTACACGAATGTCACGGTAATTATTGGAGCATTGTACGTTAAATTGAAATATTGTATAATAAATTAATTAATAAAAAGTGCATCAATAATAAGTGTCTCGCGTGGTGTACAATGACGTTTCGCGCTTACCTATAATATATATCCTGTTTCTTTTATGGAAAATTGTTGCACGGAGGAGTTTGGTCTCGGTGTTTTTCCGATATGTGTCAAAAATGAGCGAGTTTTGATTTGGCGTCTCTTTTAAGAAGTTTGTTTGAGCTGCAATATTGCTACGATAAAGGGAATGAAATTCGTGACACAGAGAAATACATGTAAAAGGACATGGCACGCTACATGGATTCACAGATACATCACACTTCATTAATGAGATTTCGAAATTCCTCTTCGACCTTCAGATTCATTTCTCAATTTATCTTTCTCAAGAAGCGAGCTAGAAGTTTTGTGCGCACTCATGAAAATAATGAGCAAATACAGGTAAGCTAAGAACACGGCAAACGATCGGAACTTCAAAGAGTTAGTAATTAACAAAGGTCCACGGCCCATTCTGCTGTGAACACGTAAATTTCTCAATCGGAAAATCACATTATCTACATTTTCCGTTCAACTTTCATCAATAAAACGTCATAAACTCTTAATTCATCAATAAAACGTTTCGTAACTCTGAACTAAGAAAAAAATATACATACGTGGGAATATATTCCGACAATTCTGCGTAAGCGTGAGATCAAGTCAAACGACATTTCGCAGATACCCTTATGCGAACATTATCTCTAATATCATCTCTGAGAATCATCGATCAC